>NC_056733.1:1842948728-1843171228 GCF_019279795.1 Protopterus annectens | reverse complement strand
ATTTGTCACTTGTTAACCGGGTTAGTCCAACTGAGCCAGGGGCCCCATTTTCAGTAGAGACTTTAGGAGAAAAGCTCCAGCACAGGTGAAAAAAAACACAGTTTACACACATTCATGAGAGCACAGAAAAAAAGCAGAGTTGAAATGGTTCAATACATTATCGTATGCTGACAGATAATAAAGATATAGCAATGCTGAGAAGTTAATACAAAATAATAAGGTACGTATTTACAAATATTAACATTCAATGTAGGCCTTAAGGTTGAGATGGGTTTATATTAGAACATTGACTTTTTAAAACACTGAATGTTCTAATATCGACCCCAATTCAGCGAACGCTGACAATATCGAACATGCAGAACAGCAATTTTTTCCCAGGGAAAACAATTTGCTGTTCTGACACACATACACACAACACAAGCACACCAAACAAACAGCAATCCACACACATACACCTAAAATCCTACATCTAACCCTACACTAAACTGTACATACACCACTAGCTATCCACTTACCTTAACCCAAACCCTAACCATAAGGTCCGTCACTATCGCACACTCACCTCACCCGTGCCCTAACCCTAACTAACTTACCCTGCCCTAACCCTCATGTCCACACAATCTCACACTTACCTGACCCAAGCCCTAACGCTAACTCACCTTCCCTGTGCCCTAACCCTCACGTCAACACAATCGCACACTTACCTGATCCCGACGTGTAACTTTCCACCACAGTGCTGAAAATAGCAAAGCCGCAGGAACGGCCAACCAAATTCCTTCCCTAAGAAGAAATTCGGTGTTGTGCAGCTTTGCTATTTTCAGCGTTCACTGAATAGGGGTTGATATTAGGACATTCGAAGTTGTGAAACTTCAATGTTCTAATATAGACCCGACTGAGATATGATGTTACTTAAGTAGCCCACAGTAGATGAAAGCATTCTAATTGGGTAAGAAAAAGTTATGTTACTAAGTTTTCTATAAGAATCTATTCTTTGATCAGTTTGATCAAAATTATCAGAATCTTCCAATAAAATAATCAGGTAAGGATATCTTATGAATGATTGCCACAATGAAAAAGAACAAGCTAAAGAGATTATATTCTTATTGGTGCCCTTTTCCTGTAGTCAGCCTTAATAACTGGCCTATAACATGTACTGACATCACTTCTCAGCTCCGAGTATATCTGCATAAATGAACTCAAGGACTGTCATCACCTCCCACACTTGTCACATGAAAACAGATTGGTTTCAGATGACTGCAAAATGACAGGTACAATCTTTATTTCCATTGTGTAAAGTGGAGCTATAAGCAAGAGCCATACAGGTCTAATTTTCCCTCCAACAAGGTCCATTGTGCATAAGCAAACAGGGACAGCAGTAACTTCAGATCAAGGTGGAAGGCTGCAGGAAGCAACTGAATGTGAAGAGATAAGTAGAATGGAGTGGTGTTATATTAGGTCATGGTCATCTTTGAGCATGGTTACAGTTTTGCAGAAATAATTAGCCATATACTGCTGCACATGCCAGGAAGACTTCCAGTAGTAGTTTTCATCTTTAGAAGCATACAACAGGTACTTTTAGAAAGACAATTAATTTCAAACATATAGGTGGGTACTGTGATTTTATTAATGTTGACACCTTGGATGCCTTATTGCGATTTTAAAATATGCCCTGAGCAATGTATTTTGACTTGTTTTACTCAGACACACATTAGTCCTGTCAAGACAAATCAATGAATATTTAACTGTGATTAACTAATAGCAGAGTTCAGTTTGTTTCTTCCACAGACTGCTTCTTGGCCCAACATTTGCAGTCACCTTATATTTATAGTATGCATAGACTCCAAAAAATTGGATTGTGATCAAATGGGAGAAAGAAAGAATGAAAGAAATTATAAATTTATAAAAGCCAGAAATAATGTACTTCATCTCACTACCATCAAAGACATAGTGCAGCCCACTGCAACCCCATTGCATACAAGCACACATACACACACAGACATATATGAGCACAACATAAGGCCACTATATTTACTATGTACACCCCAGAGGTCTGACTACTTTCAAATGAATGATGCCTGACTATATTCAAATGAATGAATAATTTAAATAAATTATAGCCACACCAAATGTTATTCAGTTTGTGCTGCAGGCACATACAGGGGAACACAATGCAAGTTCTCCATACATGTAAGGATACACAAATACTCATTACATCAGCATTGTTAACTATGTATGCTGTCTGATTGTGATCAAGTGAATAAATAAGTCTAGGAATAAATAAAAGCTACATTAATATATTTCATCCTCACTATCATTCACATACAGTGATACCCTTCATTAATACCCCTCCATGGTGGGCATACAAAAACACACACACACACACACACACACACACACACACACACACACACACACACACACGCACACACACACACTCATATAAATATTATCTGTATAAAAGTATAAATATATATTGTCCTGCAGGCTGGCTATGAGTGACACTGAAAAACCTAAGAAACACATGAATTACTGTCTTCAGCACAAGAGCACACACAATGTATTATTGTATTATTTAATTAAAAATCAGACATTTAATTAAGAATGCCTGTAGACACCTTCCCCAGTGTTCGTGCTGAGTCTTTCCACAAGAGTCCTTTTACTATTCATTCAGACTACATCAGTGTCCTGTTCTAGCCTGAACTAATTAGGATATGGATAATCACTACATTTCCTAGCAAGCCAGTCAGATCACAATAAATCACCATTTCTGTTCACAAATATATTATATATATATATATATATATATATATATATATATATATATATATATATATATATATATATATATATATAAAAATATATATATATGTGTGTATATATATATATATATATATATATATATACACACACACACACACACACACACACACACACACACATATATATATATATATATATATATATGTATATATATATATATATATATATATATATATATATATATATATATATATATATATATATATATATATATATATATACAATCCTTATTTTCACGTAACCTAGGGAGAAAGAGAAACAAAAACCAATGGGCAAGTTGTGAAGCTTCAAGCACTGTGGCCTCACAATATTTCTCATACAATGATAAACAGTCAAGGAATGGTAATATTAAGAAAATACTATAACAGATGACTTCTCATATGCTGACCACTCACAGTATACAAGAGTGTGACCATTTAACAATATAAATAGACTTCATTTGTTTATACACACACACTCACAGCCAGAGCAAACTAATGTCCTCAAACTTCAAATGATATTTGCAAACTCGCAGAATTAAACTGTCATTAATAGTTTTGGCATATCAAGTGCTACTCAGACTGTTGTATAAGACAAAAGATGCTGCTGTTTATCACAGCTTGCTATTATTATGGAAACCTGGCAAAACATCAAAGGTAAAACATTTTGTGACTTCAATCTGCTCGTATGGGATTCTACAAATATCAGATGTACTATTTTACTCATAAAAAAAAGCTCATCGGCCCTGTTATCTAACTGAATTCATTCTTCTACTTGCTAGTTTTCATTAGTATGCCATGATTGAACTCTTAATATTAATAATGAAACTGGTATTCTCTGAAAACTAAATGTTTCCAAACTCTGGTGTTTAACTAAGGCATTACTTTTTGCTGTCTCTGCACACTGTATCTCATAGTAATGAAGTCTACTTAACACTTCCTATGCTGCTTTTAGTGATTGATTCTTGCTGATCTGCACAATGAATTTGAATGAGTATCAGTGAATAACTGCTAGCTGTGACAAGCTGATTGTGCAGGATATAAAATCTAATATAATCTAAAACTTATCAAATCTGCTGGGCATTGCCTGTACTTGTACAAGGTTGCTAAGGCCTGTTACTCCTTACCTGTATCCATCAAGTCAGTACCCTCCATCCCATCTTTTAAAACCGCTCTGAAAGATTTCTTAGCTAAAATCTTGCTCTCTTCTTGCTCAAAACCAGGATAAGCTATATCCCTTCTGACCTCTTGCAGAAATAACTTTTGATCCTTTCTTCATGACACTCAGACAAAATGTGCAGTTTTCAAAATGCTGACCTGGAATTTGTATATCAGCACTTATATTTTGACAGAAGAAATGTATCCACTTCTAGGCATGTTCAACTCATTACTAGACTAGTGATAATCCCTTGTAAGTCTGGTCTTGCTTATTCAACAAGTCAGATCCAGCAAAAAAATCCCAACTATTCATATGTTCCAGCTTTCAGAATGGAATCAAAGACAACTGTTAAGATAATGACTTCAAAAGGGCTGCTATTTTAAAAGGTGCTGCATATATAGCATGCCCAGCTATTTTAATACCTCTTCTCTGTCAGACTCTATAGGCAGCTAAGGAAAAATAGGAAAGCTAATTCAGCTTCTGCACCAAACACAGATATTTCCACTGAAACAGAGGGATAATTACCCGAGAATGACCAGGGCAACCTGAGTTCTAGTACCAGCTTGTGCAACTGTCAGCGATGACAGAAGTGTGAAAGGACTGTGCCATCATACCTCTGAGAGTAAGTGGTATACATGTCAAGGAGCACACAAAGTCTACCATCTCACAAGTGGAGATCACGGTAATATGTAGAATGTTCTGTCCCTAGGGAGCAAGAACATTTTACAGACTTGCAAAAATCATGGAAATGAGTGACAGTCCCATGCTGTGGCCACTGCTTGTCTTCTTGGTGGACTTTGTGGACATATATTTGGATGTTAGAAGTAAAGGTGGAAAAGCCTAGCCCATGCATACTTGCATATGACATTTAAAGTAGAGGCTTGTGTCCTACTCATCCCAGGAACTAATCAGTTGTAAATCTCTCACTAGGGAAACCACTATATCATAAGTGAAGTTGTTGGGGAACACTGATAGTCAGTAGAGAACAGAGGAAAAAAGCTAAATAAATCCATAACCAGGGATCTCCGTTAACTACTTTGATTTTGTTTATCCTCAAACAATTGTGTTCATGTTCCCCCTACTCTCATTCACCCACACAAACAAAGCCACTTGCTAAAATAAAACATGGTTTGTTTGATTAGGGTTATTCTATAGACAGGATATCCTATAGCCAACAATTGTACAGACCGATTCTATTTGAAAAATGTCCCACCCACTGCACCATTTTGTAAATTATAGTTCATGCCAGGTCCTGAAATCTAAATAATACTATCTAGACTCTCATCCTCCTTCTTCTGATGGGCAGTTTCTTCTATAATGTTGTTGTGTCTTTCGGCTTTTCCCAGTTAGGGGTCGCCACAACGGAACTCTGGTCCACTAATGATTGGCATTAGATTTTTACGTGCCGAGTTGCCAGCCCTGACGCACAACCTTCAATGAAGGTATGCCCATTCACGCATGTCTCCACACAGAAGACGCTCTAGCTGAGAATCGAACCAGACAGCATCTTACTGTGAGGTGGCAACGCTACCGCAGCACCACCACGCAGTTTCTTCTATAATAATATTCATTATTCCCAGATGACCTTTATGGAAAGGTTGATGAAGCAATGGCACCTATTCAAACTACCCTGGCCAGTGCCATCACTAAGAACACTGAGACCAAGAATATTAATCAAAACTTGGTGCAAGCCTTTCACTATGTATAGTGTGGCTTTGTGACTAAGGACAAAAAAGACGTCACATTTTTTCTAATATAGCCTACACGATTTATAGGCATCATTCTACCCCCTAGTGCTAGTTGGCCATATCTGTACATACTCAGTTCCTTTATTCTTTAATTCTGCCACCATCCATTTTCTTCTTCTAAGCACAACATATAGTCAAACCTCAAAATGTTCAGCCTTATGCACAAATAATGCAAAGTGTACCTGTAGAAAAATTACTGACATTTAGGATTCTTTGCTCCAATATAAGCTTGGTATATTGGTAGTTACAAAAGGATGGAAATAAATGTTAATGGGGTACATTCATACCACTCTACTGCCCAGATTTTCACTAAATGTCCAGAGTTTTGCCTCATATTTTTGGTCTGCTCCTCATAAAATGTGTGATTTTTCTGGATTTTTGTGGTGAATCAGTCAGGATTGAATTCACTAAATAATGACAGACATTTGAGTTTTAGACTTCACATCCTTCAGAAAATGAATGGCAACACAAGACCTTTAGCAACATTTAAAATTTGTACCTATTTTTGGGGCTTTGCCCCCCCCCCCCCCCACACACACACACATTTTGTAATGAAATAATGTTCCTGTGCTCCTTTTCTCACCAGGATCAAAACAGAAGCACTAATCCCAACATTACTACTGAGAGGCAGAATGAGGTCTCTCGAGTAATTGGTGACCTTGGAAAAGATGTAGATTTTAGAGGTAATATTTTAAATGGGTTGATATCCTAAGAGCTGCAGTGAGTAATACGCAGTTAGACATGAAACAGGGGGTAACTTAAGCTTTAGGTATCTAAGTGGAGAGACAGTAATTTTAAAAGCGCAGGATAGATTGGAAGGGGGTGGACACTTTGTTTTCTGGACTATGAAGTACAGTGAGATGGCAAATTAATTTAAATAGTTGAAGTGGAATGATTTCACAAAATGATAACTTTGTGATTACTCACATTAGCCAATGAAAGAGGAGAGAGAAGGAGATATGTGGTCAAATTAGCATAAGGGGCAGGCAACTAAAAAGACAGCTGAGTTTCAACACACAACAGCACTAGGGTGGAAGGGTTTTACTGTGTGGTAAACTTCATTTCTGTTTGAATCATAAGAGGCTGTGGTCTCTTTCCTTATTTAAATATGCAAGTAAAAGCAGAATACAAGTAAAACACAGTGTAAAGAAATTAATTGTAATATACAAAACAGAAGAATGGAATAAAGCAACACAAAATGCTAGAAAGCAAAAACAAGCTAACTTTCCCCCTCGCTGCAAATTGTGGCAGAGTCTGCATGAGCTTTTCTAGTAAAAAGATTTAGGGAATATTCATGGTTGCTTTCATATTTTTTTACACTTTTTTTCATTATAGTCTATTCAGAAGTTGATTTACCTTGGTTTATTTATTTTTATTAAGATAATGTAATTAACCGATAGATATTTTGTGCTCAACCTATAGACAATCTATAAACATTTTTTTTTATATTTACACTTTGAACTATGTGCAGTTTATTCCATCCCATTTTGGGTGACTAAGGTTCAGATGAAGTAAAGAATTATGCAGTACATTTTCCTTTCAAAATATCCTTTCCAATTTCCAGAAATAAACTCCAGGATTTAATAAAATCTGTGTAGGCACCATGTAGAGACTACACAGACTGTATCCATGTACACGGCCAGGGTTCCGCCTTGGCAGCACGCCATATTGATGGCGTGCTACTGAGAGAGAGCATAGGAACAGGGATATTGAATCCGTGAATGGAGAAGTGTAGAGGCTACCCATGGTTGTGGATGCCTGTTCAGATGTTATATATTGGGTGAGGCTCTCTGTAATGCTCCCCACTACTGTTGAAATGCTGTGAATTGTTTTAAATGTCCAAAAAGAAAGAAAACTGGAAACACTCTAAAGCAACAAATGTTTAATCCAAGTTCAAGTTCGCAAGTAGACACTTTCACCTTCAAGGCTTCTTCATGCGAAATAAATACTATCAATTAAACAACATAACTTAAATACATTTTAAAAAGTCACATGACTAATTACACCTTCAGATGCAGCATATTTAAATAAGGCTTTAAAGTAAAACTATCATTAAGACCTGGTGGTACAAACACTCCCATTCTTAAAATCCATGTCATCTCTTCATTTTCAGTTAAAGATTTATATTCCCACCCCGTAATGGTCTATAAATTACTTTCAAATCATAAACTTAAAACTATGTTGATCACATTTCTCTATGTGTTTACTGTAAGCATATGTTCACAGAAGTCTATTAAATATCCCATGACAGGTAGAGAGTTTGGTTTACATGCACATGGGAATTGCAATACAAGCAATTTAATATATTTAGCTGTGTGTGACATCTGTGATGCTTTTTATGTGGGTATGACAAACAGGAAATTTAAAGAGCGTATAGCCTGTCGTCTCAGTGATATCAGACATAGAGTAATTACGAATGCTCTTAGTAAACACATTGCAGAGAAAGGTGATCCATAACAACATGCAGCAGAACAACCACTCTCAACCATGGAGGACTTCCTGGAAAATCAAGGCATCCATCACATCCTACATCGTGGATGTGGGTGCCACAGTGTCCATGGCAGAGGACAGTGCAGGCAAGCATAGTTTGATCATCACTGCAATACTGTAGCATTCAGTGTGTCAGGGCATACATAGTCTTATGTGGTTGTCAGATCTGTCTGCTTTTGGGGGAGGGAGATGTTTTTCACTGCAGTTTGACTGTCATACTCAGTCAGTATGCCCATACATACCCAGTCTCTGGAGTCCACAGATTTTGGACAGTCAGAGGGTGGGGACATTGAATAGGAAAATTTGCCAACTATGGCTCCAGTGAGTGCAGACACTGGCCATAGCTAGACAGCTGGTGAGCTCCTACACAGGCGGATTGACAGGGGTGCTTGTAGGAGGTCTGCTGTCCATCCTCCACCTGTTGCAGGTGTCACATCATGGGTCATTTGGCACATGTTTCAGGCCATCATGTAGGCACAGGCACGTTCTGAACAGAACACCAGACGTATGTTTAGGATTATGAATGCAGCACAGTATGACATCCATGACTGCATTGGGGACACCCTGGATCAGTTCAGTGATGCAGTGGACAGAAGGTGGGCTGAGACAGTATCTGTCCTGGACCACACATTGCTTGTACTGGAACGTGTGGTTGGAGTTGAGCACTGGACCCGTGGGTGTAGGTCAGCAACCCCATCTGCTGAGAGTCCATGTGGCCTTGCACAATCATGCTCTCATAGTGGCAGTACATCCAGCACTACATAGGAGAGTGTGTTGTCCACACCACAACATGGCAGGCCATGGGCTTGTGGTTCTGGGTGTTCCCGTGGGTGGCATATTCCCAGCAGACAGCAGTCACTGTCAGATACTAGCACTACTTCTGACCTTGGGCATGGAGGTGCCAGTGCAACAACTAGCAGAGCCAGTTCCTATGGTCTGGGCTGGAGACGGTGAGCTGTCAACTCTAACATGTATGGTCCAAAGCTGTCCAACATACACACATTTAGGCCTGGCAATGAGCCTGACTGTGTACATGCACACACCCGCACGCCACTGTCACATGCAGGTCACCTACAGACACACATGGCACCTTTCCATGGTCCATCTTATGTGCTTCCCTTCCTGACTCACATTCATGTTGTCAACCGTTTGGGCCAGCCTAGGCCTTCTGCACCCACACTCACCACCCTCTGCAAGTGACGATACCTGTGCCAAATCCCTGTCATCCTCTCCATCAATGCAGGGAAATGAAGCTATGCGTCTGATGCACAGGATGACTATTTTAGTTAAAATGCACTTGTGTAATGCAGAGTTGTTTTGCCATGCCACTTGTAGTGGTTAATGACAGATACAGTATGCTGGCATTCATCATGAGTACGCCACATACTTTTGTGTACATTATGTTGTATGATGTTGTAATGGTTGTATAGTTACACAATGACAGGTGTATCATGGACCTTTTTATGCTTCTGTTACAGGAGTCTGTTGGGATAACCTATGGATATACAGTGGCAATAAAGCAGCACAGGATGACATGTCAGCACAGCAGAAACATGTCTTCAGCAAGGTTCAGCACTATAAGTGCATGGCTCCATAGGTTCATATGTGTATAACAGGTTAACAAGGACAATGGCTGCATTCATTGTACTCATGCATCCCTAATCTGTGAAAAGGTCTGCTACCCTTTATAAGTGTCACCAGGGTTTTGTGAACTAACACATCTACAAGCTGTGGTGATGGAGATGACCCATCTACAAATATCTTGTGTCAAGTACAGACAGTTGCCCAACACCAGTTATGATTGTCATGTTCTGCATCCCGTTGTGTAACCTGCACATGATGGGTGTCACAGTAGATGTGTGCTTCACATGCATGGGGGAGGCTGTTTCATGTATGGTGTACTATCTGTGCTGCATACCTGTCTCTCCAGCATGTACTATGTATACCACAGTGATGCTGTAGGCATGCAGAACAAGTGAGACATGTGTTAGCCCTGTCATGGATACATGGGAGGTACACAGTTGGGTCCAACACCTCCCTGTATGGAGCCATACACATCCCCTCCATATCACTTAGGAGACAAGCTACACAAGTATGGTCATGACACGGACTAAATAGGACATGTTATCTACACTGTGTATTGGTGTACCGTGGAGCCTCTGTGGCTGCTACAGATGTACAATATGCCTATGTAGTGACATAGCAAGGGTGCCATTGCACACAATGATATGTGTGATGTCAACTACATTCAGTATAGCAGTGACTGTCTGGGATTTACATCTGAAACCTGTCGGTATAGGTTGTACAATAGTGAGTGCATCCCCACATCTTACCAACCAATAAAAGTCAAACGCTACATTACTCTCTGTGTCCATAACTCCATGTGTAATGGCTCAACTGTGTGTGGTGTGTGGAAAATACAATATTCTGCTGGGGTGGATGATTTCCCACAAGATAGTATTGTGCAGTCATTGGCATTTAGTCTTTGTCAGTGGCTCAGAGAACAAGTGACTGTGTCTTAGATCATCCTGGGTAACTGCTGGTTCTGTGTAGGATTCTGTGACAGCTCTTAATATCCAATCACCTGCTAATGTACTCAGTCAGAGGTCACTGACAGTGGCTGTGACTGCAGAGAGGGAATATGTATAAGGAGTACGCCAATAATGTAGGATGGTAAACTCCACTGGTGACTGGCATCATTGCAGCATAGGTCTCCCAATGCTTTTTTATCAGAGGTAAACAGGGTGCAGTCCTTGGACCTTTACTGCTTGGAATCCATTTAACCACACTACACATGACTACTGAATGACTGTGGATAACAATGTTGGCTGATGCCTGCAAATTGTGAGCACTCAGAGTCTCTGTGGTATGTCATTATCCTGCAAGAGGGTATTGCGAACACATGCCTGTTGACATACTAATGGCCATAAACTCCACACAAGGACACTCATGTCTTCAGTATGTGTTCAGTGGGGATCATCTGCAATGAGTGTCATTGTCACCTGTGGCATATAGACTACTCAGATGTGATCTGTGCCTTGCATATGGGGCATGTGTGACCCTGCTTGATTGCATATGCTGCCTATCTGTATGAGGTATAATAGATGGATAACTCACTGTAAAGACATGAACCTTGTATGTGATATTAGTAATACATGCTTGTGGGAGAGAGTTGACTAGCAGACTTAAACACATCCTTGAAACAGAACCCTGCCTAATAACACACAGAACACTTCAGTGCATCTCAGCATTTAACATCTGTATGACTGGCTAGGTGACTGTCATCTCAACATAGGGCATCTGCCTGTGTCCCTCTTGGACTAGGGCAATATGTGCTGATCTTGTAACTAGGGTATAAAGATGTGTATGATTGTGAGGGCGGCATGGCTATTATGCTAGTGATGGTCAAATGTCCTACGGTTCTATAACATGATGTAAAATGCTTTAACAGGCTCACACACAAACATGGCTGCACTATTTCCAGTCACTGCATATAGGACATGGTAAGGCACACACACACATAGTGCATGTTGGCTGTGTGCAGATGAGAACACTTTCCTGTCTAATGGTACACACTATATGTCACATTATGCGATACACGCAACACACCTCATGCCTGCTAGTACTATCAGTTTAGGACATATTATGCTTGATGATATCAGCAGGCCATGTTGGGGTAAGTCCTTTGGGGGGGACATCCCATGCTACAAATAAAATACACATGCTACAAATAAAATACTGCAAAACCCTTCCTATTTCTAAGTTACCAAGGTGATAATGTTTATGCCACATGGACATATGCACACAGCAAATAGCCAGGAATGCAATTAAAACCTGTACCTATCATATCTTATGCATTATAGCTCACAGTACTTATCACACACACCATGACATAAGTCTGATACTAGGGTATCAGCTGTTAGTCTTAAGGTGGATTACATCATCATGCCTTGTAGAAGACAGCAGTTTGGAAGCCAGCAACAAGTTTCAGGGACAAAAAGGTGCATAACCATTGCAGATGGATAGACCATGAGGGCATGTCAATTGTTTTGCAGGGGAATACAGACACACACACACACACACACACACACACACACACACACACACACACACACACACACACACACACACACACACACACACACACACACACACACACACACACACACACACACACACACACACACACACACACACACACACTAAGTAACCTGGACTGGGATTAGAACCCTATTTTTACCCACTACAGCTCATAGTATTTATCACATACACCATGGCTTAAATCTAATAGTGTATTCTCAGCTGGTAGTCTTAAAGTGGATGATGTCATCAGGCCTTGCGGAAGAGGGCAGTTTGGAAGCCAGCAGCAAGTTACAGAGCTAAAAAGTGCATAATCATCGCAGGTGGAGAGCTCATGAGGGCATGGCAGTTTTTTTTGCAGGGGGATGTGCACACACACACACCAAGTATCCTGGAGTGAGATTAGAACCCTTACCTATTGAATCTTATACACTACAGATCACAGTACTTATCACACATGCCACTGGTTAAGTCTGCTGCATATGCTATTGCAGGCACAGTACTTGTGCATTACACAAACTAGGCTTGTGTTGAACAGCATCTGTGGCCTGCAGAGTGATATTGCTTCGCACTGTTATCTGCATCTAGTACCCTAGCAGTGAGATAACTGTTATTATCCTAGCTATGTGTGCAGTTACCCGTATGGCCATATGTGACTGTTTGCACTTAGATAGGCAAACCTGTGGGCAGGAACAAAGTGCCCAGCCCATGCGTGCATTGACAACATTATACATTATACCACCTGCTCACTTGTGCCTGTCTAAGTGGGGGCATCCAGCAGGCATAGGTGTCTGTAGGTAAATGGATTATGTACTGTTGTGCCCTTAGTTTGGATCCTTTGAGCAACACTATGGCTGTGTGATAGTCCAGATTTACTCTCCATTATTAGGGTATGTAGGACAATACAGACATCCACACACATATTTATGAATATAACAGGGATGTATATATAAATGTAGCTGTGTGTATGTATGATATGTATATGTGTTATGTAGATATATGGGGAGAGTCTATGTATCATTTTAATATATATAGCTATATATATTGGTGTATATCTATATGACACTACATAGACATAGATATACTCTGTATGTGAGAGAGAGATAGTGACCACGGATATGTGTACGTATTTATCTGTATGTATAGACATATCTATACATAACAGGTAATTTTGATGAAAGACAACAGAATTGTGCCCATTTTAACTAAGTGTATGGGTATGGCCAGTGAGACTGTCAGTACTTATAAAGTGACTCCAGGCCACACCTACCTATACTCCAGTCTGGGATTTTGTGTGATACAGACAATGACATATGTCCCTGTTTTCGCAGTACTGCACTTCACTCAAAATGTCCACGGCATTCCCTGGCTGTCTGCTGTACTTAATATGTGACCGAGGTTCATAATGTTGCACCACACAGACTGACAGTCTGTGAAAACACCAACATAATAATACCTCATATGGAAAAGATGTGAATACTTGCAGATTAGAACCATCAACACCATCATCCATGCTAACTTCCCTAGTCCACTTAGCCACACAGGTTGCCAGACAGAGGAGTCATGCATCACACTGTCAACAGCATAAATATGCACATTATTATTCCTGGGTTAAATGTGACATACACTGTGTGATCGAGTTCTATGTTACAACCCTGAGATTGTCTGCTGATATATCATTGCTGACTTACTGTTACAGCAGTTGTATGGGAACACTGCTGTTTGGGGGTGGGGTAACAACAGTACATGATCTGCTGGGATAGACAGTAGTCCAAATATCATGTGACCCCACTGCTTAACATCTCCTTTGACTGATGTAGTAGATATTCCAACAACGAGGCCTAGTGATTATTAGAAAACACATACTATTGGACTGGGTATCTGTAGTCCCATGTGGATGTTACTTCTGTCCACAGCATCCACTATGTTTCCTTGCATAAATGTAGCAAATCCATACATACCATACCATATTACAGTAATCCTTACAAGTAGTGTGTAGGATAGAGACTTATCTTGTGTATGAGGCAGTTGACAGAAATGTAGTTCAGGGCTGACTCTGTGTGATGCAGGCAGTATACAGCCAATGCATGTATAGGTACAGGTTGTGTGGGTTGCCTAGCATCAACAATTTTAAAATATATATGTGAGTAGGAGTAAGGTGTCAGTCCCTAGGGCCCCAGGTTGTCAGTGAAAGTGCTATGCATTGTCTCTTAGCCAAAGCCAGGGTGTATTGGGCATACCTATGTCTGCCTACCATCGGGGGTTCCTGCTCTGAGTCTTCCTGTGACTGTGGCTATGGTGACCTAGGCACTTGTGGGGGGCTGTGTATCCCTTCCCTTTGCTGAACCTGCTGCAGCTGTTTCTGCAGGATCATATTGTGTGGTATGGCACATACTGTGAACATATGTGCACATGTGGCTGAAGAGTACTTCAGGGCTCCACCAGATATATTGAGGCACCAAATATGTGACTTCAGAAGCCCAAACGCACACTCAATGATGTTCCTAGTTTGTGCGTGTACCTCATTATGGTGTTCTTCTGTGGATGTGTGTGCATTTCTGATGGGTGTCATCATTCACGCTACCAGTGCGTAGCCATCATCCCCCAGTAAATGGTTGTGTGGGATGCCCCGCCAGAAAACATCTGGTACATCTGTGATATGGGAGCCATGATAACTACCAGAGCTTCCAGCACACACATTCATGATAATCCCCTGGGCATTGCACACAATCTGGCAGTTGATGGAGTGGTACCCTTTGCGGTTGATGTAGATTCTACTGTCTTCACCGGGTGGTGACTTGATGTGTACATGAGTGCAATCTGTGGCACTCTGTACTTCAGAGTAGTGTGCTACATGGTAGAAGTGTTGCATGTTGCTGGCCCTCACCTCAGAGGTGAGGGGAAAAGAAATGTGCTCACTGGCATATGGTAGCATGACATTCAGGAACTGGTGAAGTACCCTGCATGCTGATCGCTGTGAGACCCCATCATGTCCCCAGTTGGTCTTTGGAAAGTACCTGTAGCTAGTATCCTAAGGGCTACATATACTTTTGTTTCCACTGGGATGGGGTCCCCCTCTCTTGGCTCTGGGTCTGAGTTGAGGGCGGCAGAGCTCAGTGAGTTCTTGTAGTATGCCCCTGTCCACCCTGTAGTTCTCTACAATCTCTAGTTCTTGTAGCTCCTGGAAAGTTACCCTGGGCCTGAGCACTCTCCTCCTTCTCTGTTTAGGCCTATTGTCAGCAGCAGCAGCAGCAGCACTGACTTCAGCATGGAGCACAAACAGATGTAGCAGACCTGCAGCAGATCCTAGCATTCTCTCAGTTAAAATTCCCAAGTCTGTACTCCAATGGTACAGAGTATGGGGGAGAAATCAGACTGTAGGGTCCATGCATACTTTATAGTGCTCTGCTGTAGGTGCTGACTTTGTGATTGGCTACCTATGATGCATTCCACCTGCCTAGTATATCATTAACATCATATAATGGCCCTAGTTTACATCAAACAGGGCTCAAAACTAATTAATATGTCATTGGCTTTTAGATACACTCAGCACTGTGGCTCGCCACACAAACACATGCCCCGTTGATAAACAAAGCTTAGCACTTAGTGTACACACCCCCAAGACTTTCACGCTCAGCACACATTTCCCCTGAAAGGACATGCTGAGCATGGTGTCTGCCGAGCAAACTGGTGCAGCTAACCTGAAATAAGCTTAGAAGTCATTGGGCACACCCTCCCTTGATGTCAGCTACCTCCTCTGTAAACACCAACATGGTTCTCTGCTTACACGAAGGGGATATGCGAGCATGATTATCCCTTTATGCAATTCAGTAACTCCACCTCATTTGCATGGGAATCCATGCTCACAGCCTGGAAGCTACAGGCTTTATAGCCCTGCCACTTTAGCAACAGCACCAATGCACCATTGTAGATACTTCGCGCTAGGTCCTGTAATACATTTCTGTCACATAGTATTAATTTTGGGGTTTTTTTATTTATTTATTTTTTATTTATTTATTGGCATTTGTTAACTAGGTTTGTCAAGCTGGGCCAGAGACCCATTTTCAGTGGAAAGCCGAGGAGAAAAGCTCCAGTTACAGACAGTATACTATGCACAAAAATTTAGTTTACAATACTTACAAATTGCAGTTTGCCATAAAAATTCATAGAAAGTCACAGTGATTAGATAAGAAAAATAATAAGGTAAATCAGATCTAGCACTAGTTTTTCCATTTTTTTTTTGTATAAAGCATGTTTGCACACTGCGGCAGGCCACGCAAACATGTCCAGATTCCTAAAAAAATTAAATTAATTTAACGCATTTCCTTTAAGTTTTCAGACACAGAGGGGGATAGTTTCATATCTGTGTGAGGTATGTCATTCCTGTCCATGTATCTACATTTTTACAGCCCCTTTTGTCTGCCTACTCTCCTGTACACAGAATTTTTCTGTGTACACTACAGACACTGACACAGAGTCTGAACAGCTGCCTATCTACTTGCTGGATCATGCTACCTGACTCATTTGCATGAGATTCACCTGATTATGAGATGATTTGCATGCCACGGAAATTCCAGTGTTGGCACATGCATCCACACTGCTCAGCAGTGCTAAATGAATCTAAAACGTGCT
Organism: Protopterus annectens; assembly: GCF_019279795.1. Lineage (NCBI taxonomy): Eukaryota > Metazoa > Chordata > Ceratodontiformes > Protopteridae > Protopterus > Protopterus annectens. Next base: position 1,843,154,321 of record NC_056733.1, on the reverse strand, counting down.
TATTTTCATGCAAGCAGCATGGCGCAATTCCTACATAGTAAAAAAAAAACATGTAGGCTTTATTAAATTCCCCCATAATCTTGCCACCCTTACCTTCAATCTTAAGGGATCACAATTTTCCATCAAATGATACCACTTAGAGCTGTGTGTTGCCAAATCATATACACAACCATTAGCTGGGATCTGCTTCCCAACACCAAACTATAACTTTCTATGAAGTACAGCATTTTTAGTATTAATGCATTTTTTGGTGAGGGTAAAGGGGTGCAAGATCCTGTAAACTGCTTTTTAAAGGTTTATACTACACTAACTGCCCTTGTGGGCCATTTTAGCTACGACAATTACCCCACATGAGAATGAAACCCTATACCTTGTGTCTGCAGGGGAAGTACCTTAACCATTACACCATCCTCCAACTCCTCTGAAAGGACATATTTTTTAGTCTTCTTATTGACTGAAATCACATTATTACATTTGTTTGATACCTGGAAACAGAATGCCTCTACAATCTACCCTTTAAATACATTTACTACACCTCCTCACTTTCATCTCTACCTTCACCCTTGAATTCCTCTGTGGACTCCCACTATTAACAATAAATCAAGATGCAACTTCTACAAATTTATATTTACAAACCTCAATATAAGAAAATACTTTCAGGCACACAAAGAGAAGACAGTCCCTACAATTTCCTGCTTTTGCCCTTTCTTTTCTCTTCTGTGCTTCCTGTCCAGGATGGCTCATTTTCATCTCCCTGACGTAATCCAGTGCAAAACTACATTGTCCCACTGCCTTCTATGATGTTATTTGACAAGCATTGTACTTCTTCTGTCCCATGCTCATAAGGGTTTCTCTACAACTCAGTGATATTTCTGTTGTCTTTCCTTGGGATCCTTCCAAACGCATTATATCTTTATCATTGTATGGTGTCCAGAGCTGTACACAGCATCAAGGTGTACTCTGATAAGGTATCTGTAGAGTACATTGTTTCTTTCCTTCTGGTGTTTGTCCCCCATGAATGTAGCTCAGCATGATGCTTGCAGCTGCCACTGTGTACTTCTCTTCAGGGACTTTTTGTTGTGGAATCAACACTGCTAAATTCGTTTTCATCTCCACCCACACAGCAGATGCTTCACACCAGAGTTAATAAGGGCCAAAGGTAGTAGTTTTCATTTGCTTGCATTAACTGTGAACTGCCATCATTCTAACTTTGTGTCACACCAAAGAGGTTACTTATGTTGTCTCTTCCCTCAGATATGTCAGAGCTAAAGACACCAAAGATTACCAGACCCAGGAGTGAACCATGCAGTACTCCAGTAGTCACTTTCTTAATTCATATAATTGTCCCTTTCACCAGAGTTCTATGTGCAATACTTTCCACCTTGCAGCAATGTTTTGTCTCTGTTTTGCTGCTAACCCCAACCCCTCTTGCTTTTATGTCAGTCTCCTGTTTATAAATGATCTCCGAGTAAACCACATCTCCTATTACTTCATTATCGAGATCACTTGTGCTGCAAACAGGTCATAGCTCTTTCTGGCCATGGTTCTGTGTTATTCGCTGCCCCCTAGAAATGTTTCCAGATTTCCTCTCATGATTTCCTCACTGATTTTTTTTCAGCTTTCCCCTCAGGAGTTTTTCCATGGTTTTCCTTTTCATGGCATTTAAAATAAGAGGCCTGTTGTTCTCAGAATTGTACTGTTTCCCACTGTAAAAGTACACCACATTTGATAGCTGCCAGTCCTTATGCACTTCTGCACCAGCCAGTAATCTAGTGACAGTCTCCATGGAGGTGGGAGGGGGTCTGCCATCATGTTGAACATATTTCTGAGGAGTCTGACAGGTAACCTTTTGAGTTCATCATAAGGCTAAGCATTTCCCTCTTTCTCTATTCCCTTTCTATCCCACAATCAGTCCCCTACTTTCCCCATTTTGTCCTGCCTCTGTCTCACCATGCACCCTTCCTCCCTAGTCTACTCTTTGTGAAGACTGAAGCATTGTATTCACTTGATGCTTTTTGCATTTCCCATCTTCTGTGATTTTTCCCCCTCTTTGATGAGCCTAGCCAGGTAGGTACTTCCCTTCTACCTCTCTGCTATAAAACATAAAGCCTTTGTTTCCCTTCTTGAACTCTTCTGCTAACTACATTTACACAGTCACCTTTGCAGCCTTCTACAACATTGCTGGCCTTCAGCTAGTTTCCTTGTACTGTGTCTCCTTCACTTTGTTTTCCCTTCCATTATACCATTTGTATACATTATGTTTTGTACTGATTCTTAGCTACGCATTCTTAGGTAGAAACACTGACCTTCCTCACTTTTTGCCTTTTTGTCTCTTTTAAACACCCTTGTCCACTGATCTAAGTACTCCATCCTTGACCTCATCCCATAGCTTTTTACTCCTTTAATTTGCTCCAAGTTTCCTAACTCACCCTAGGCCTTTTCTCCCAGTAAACTATAATCCAGCCTTTATCTTAACATTGCTGTACTCTCTACTGATCTAAACCTCAAAGTGTTATAACCACTGTTAGATAACCACAGTTTAGACATCGATGATCCCTCTCTAAATTGTTTAAGACCATATCCAGAATACTGTCTTTTCAGCTACTTTCCTGTATCTACTGACCAAATCCTTCACAGTCCAAAAGTACAAACATCTACACCTCTCTATCTGCGGCTCAAAATGTCCTACTCTGCATTTGTAGATCAAGATGTCCGACGAGTATTATTGTCTTCTTCTACCCCATTCCTCTGTCCTATTGTACAATCTTTCATAATCCTTCCTTAATTTATGTGGGCACTTAGCCTACATTCTAATGCAGCTTGCTCCCTTGAATAGTTCACTTCTGTAACCTCAGATATGTTGTTCTTGTTTACGTTAACTGCTATTCCATCTCCATCTCTCACTTCTCTGCCAGTTCTGAAAAAGCTATACCGAGGGACATCCATGTCCCACTTACTCCTTCACTGGATTATGTTTCTGTGATACCATCAGCATCCACCTTCTCTCTCCTACATTACTTCTTACAGCTCCTCCATCTTCTTATCAAGACACCTTGCACTGCAGAGAACTGCTATCCTTCATTTCAGAGTCCATCGTCATAGAATCATAGGAGATTACTAGGCTATCAACCCAGAAGACATTTTAAGCCTAGCTATTTAATCCCAATGTAATACCATAGAAATGCTAGTCAATACCCAAGATTGCAATTTGTGATGACTGCCCATGTCCAGCAGAGTTGTGGGCACTATCCCCTATAAGAATTTATAGTGCCCCTTCCACTCATCCACGTTCCTCTTGAACAGTGTCATAAAGTTGCTCTCTTTTACATGAATTGGTAGCCTGTTCTAAATATGCAGCAGTTTCTGGGAGATACATCTGTCCCTCCAGCATGTCCTATTTAAGTCACAGGCCATATTTAGGTCTCTGGAATGGGTAGCCCTAGTCCTGCTTGATTTACTGATATGCAGCAAGTTCATTAGGTTTGGTTCTTGGATTGCTCTATACGCCAAGCATAAGTCTCCCCTAAGAAGTCTATACAATAAAGAATATAGTGACAGGGACTTTAGTCAGTCTGTGCAAGGCACATGCTGAAGATCCTTGATCTTCTTTGATAGAAACCTCTGATGTGTCTACAGTTGCAGCAAGTGCTTTGTATGGTACATGCTGAATGGGTCTTTATATTCAAATTATGGGCTGGATTAATGCCAAGTATAGAAGGGTTATAACCTCTTTTGCTTTCAAAATGATGCATTTACTAATCTAGTGTGCTATGTAGAAAGCCTCCCTTACTACAGTAGACACATGGTGGTCAAAGTTAAGTTTGCAGTCAACTTGTGATCCCAGGTTCCTTACCACTTTGTAGGTACTTAGGGTATTGTTGTTGATTTGATAGTGTGAAGGGACATTGTTTGTGCTGAAGGGAATGATGATGCACTTCTTTGCATTCCATTTGAGACCATGACTAATACACCAGTCGTTGGTCTGTGTGAGACCCTCCTGTATATACTGACATAATTTGGGGATTCAGTGATTGGAGCTAGTGTGCAGTCATCTGCAAACTTGGTCAATCACAACTCCTTAGTTTTGGCCTGAGCTAAAGAAGTCCACCAGATTTAACAGGCAGGTGGGTTTGGAGGTTGCCTATGTCTTTATTTATGAGGTCCATATGATACATTCTGTGGGCTTACAGATGATGCTGGTCAGACTTATGGGTCTGTAATTCCCTGGGTCTGTTCCTAGGCTACATTTGTGGAGATGAACAACTGTTGCTGTTCTCTATTCCAAGGGAAGAAAGCCTGTGGTTAAGCTATGAATGAAAAGGGTACTTAATGGTGATGATAGATCGTGTTTAGTCTGTTTAGAAGACAGCCTTGGATGTTGTCTGGTCCCATACAGGCTGTGTTTTTGCCTTGGACAAGGCTTTAAGGACCTGTTATTCAGATATTTAGAGAAAGGAGGAATTTGGGGGAAGGTTTTTGATAACTTAGGAGAGGATAAGGGAGTGAAATTTTTGCCAGACCTATCCACTACCAGGTTTGCTATCTCTGTGGGGTCTGTGTGTGTGATGCCATTGGTCAGTAGTTCTGCACATGCTTTGGTCCTACCTTTTAGGCAATGTAAGTAGCTGTGAAAGGCTTTATGGTTATCCCTGTCTGTACTTACTAAGTTTCTCTCAAAAGAGCCCTTAGATGATTTGACAAGTTGTATTATTTGCATGGTGAGGCTCAGGAGGGTGCTTTCCCATTGTTGGGGCCTCACCTTTGTTTTCTTGGACAGCAACTTTTTGTGTTTATTGTAAAGTTTGTTGATGCTGGATGTCCACCAAGACAGCTTGTTTTTACTTGGGGCTGTAACTTTGATTCTTTCTTATACAGCCAAATTTATACACTTATGCAAGTGATTGTACAGGGCTTTAGTTAAGCTTTGGCATGGTTACCATTTACTGCTTAGGGTGGGGCTTGTAATGCATTTATACCATTGCCTAAGAAGGTATAGTTTGCCTTGGTGAAGTTGTTCATCTGATTTCACCCTTTGTGAGCTCTGGTGTTAGTGCCAGCTCAAAACTGACTGCTTTGTGGTCAGATTTAACTAACCCAACAGTTGCACAGCTCATCTTTTTGACATGTTAGTGTGGACCAGATCTACAATGTTTGCTCTTCTTGTCAGGGTATGAACAATTTGTTCCAGTGTATTTGAATTAACAAAGTCAAGGAACTTTTGCGCTAGTAAGGTGGGCTACTGTAGGTTTCCCAGTTGATGGTGAGATAATTGAAATCCCTTATAACTAGAGTGTTCGGTAAAATTTATATTGTCTCCAGATTGGTCAAATAGGCTTTATGGGCAACATGACCCATGGAGGAGGATCTATAACGGCCTAACTTGAATGAGTGTCTTACCCACTGTTACACACATGCACTGGCCCAGTAATCAAAGAGCCTCAATCCTCACCACTAGCATCAGTGAGGGGCATGCACATTGGAAAGGATAACAAGTACACACACAATAACAAGTACACACACAATAAAGGACAAATTCCCTTAAGAGCACGCAGAGATCACAGTCAATCTGGGGCTGGTTTTTCCCTTTCTCTCCAGATCCCCAGTAAGACTCCCCACTGGCACAGCTATAGAGTATAGGTTTCAACATAGTGGTCAAGCTAAAACTTCCATCACCCTCTCTGTCCAAACTGTGCTTCATGTCCCTGCCCAAGTAGCTGACACACACACACACACACACACACACACACACACACACACACACACACACACACACACACACACACACACACTTTGAGATATGAGTTATATACAGACACGCAGACACTTCTGTGAAAGGCTTGCACAGGTTCTCCACCTATGCCCCCATCTCTACCCAGGCTATAAGGTAGAAATCACTGCCACCAACCACTAATATCACTACTAAGGCCCTTACTAAAGGAATCCAGTTTTACTGTGCAATATTACTATTATCCAATTAGTAAGTATTCTAACTGCAAGGCTTATTGGAGTGGCTTATCACTACATACATGCAATGCACTCTAGAGCTTAAATTTTCTCTACACAAAACAGCCAGAGTTTAAATGTTTAAAATATTTAATAATAACTAATAAAAACACAAGACAAATCTCCTCAATTCAACACAGTGCTAGTTAGGAGTTCAGAGACCATAGGAAAATGTTTAAAATAATACTGTAGAATAGTCTGACATAAACATAGAAAACAGCTAGTCTAATCTTACTATTTTCTAGCTATTTCTAAGAGAAAAAATGTTCTAAATAACTTGCATACCTACAGAGCAAAGGCAGAGTACTGGTGAGTAGATGTGTTCAGGTTCAGGCAAAATCCAAAATGCGCTCTCTCTCTCTCTCTCTCTCTCTCTGAGAAAAATTTAAATTGATAATACATCACTGCTGACTCATTTTAGATTGCATCATTCTTGACACTGCTCTGGTTTAATTTCCCAGGCTAACAGAAACTCAGAATTTTAACAGTTCTTTGATCTTGCACCTGGCCAGGAAACCACAGCAATAAAAGCCATTATACATGTAAAATCTAGCAATTAACTCTGGTCTCAAAACAATAGAAATAATTTGATTGTCTAGACATCATGGCTCCAAGTTTGAGATCAGTCATACAATGCTTGACTTATCAGCTTTCTTCCAGCAGAGTGCACTGTGGTTACATTTTTGAAGCTCAGTGCAACATATAGTTTAATCATAACATATAGTTCTCTTTTATATTTGTAAAACTAGCCTGCGGATTATATTAATATTTACAAATCACACAGAATTATTCACAATATTCTATCTGGCTAGACTGGCAGACTTTCAGTTTTTCACATTTCTCCCCTCCCTGAGAACTCAAGCTAGATTTTCCAGTGACCCTTGAGAAACGTTGCTTGAGTGGGTTAGGTCTATCTGAGTATACCTTACCCCATTCCCTGTCTTAAGAGCCCATCTGCATTGGCATTGCTAGTCCCACTGTGGTGCTGCACTGACATATCAGAACCTTGCAAACCTAGGCTCCATCTTAGCAACTTGGCATTTTGCTGTCTGGCTCTGTTTGACCATGATAGGGGATTGAGATCTGTAACTACAGTGAATTTCCTGCCATACAGATAAGGCTGAAGTTTCTGCAGTGCCCACACTATGGCTATACATTCCTTTTCTACAGCTGCATAGCATTCCTCCCTGGGTTGGAGCCTATGACTGAGATAAACCATTGGGTGCTCTTCTCCCTCTGAAGAAATCTGGCTAAATACAGCCCCCACCCCATGGTTCGCAGCATCCACCTGCAAAACAAATTATTTGCTGTAATCTGGACTGCCTAACACAGGGGGTCCTCCCAAAGCTTCTTTAAGCTTCTGGAATGCCTGCTCACATGCTGTGGTCCACAAAAACTTATCTGGCCTGTTTTTCATTGTCAGATCTGTGAGGGGAGCAGATATGGTACTATAACTGGGAACAGACTTTCTGTAGTACCCTGCTGTCCCTAAGAATGCCCTCACCTGTTTGTTGGTAACAGTTGCAGGCCATGCCTAAATGGCTTCCACTTTGGGAGGTTCTGGCCTGATCTTACCACTCCCCACTCTATGTCCCAGGTGGGAGACCACTGCTAAACCCACCTGACATTTGCTCAGCTTAATGTTCAACCCTGACCTCTGTAGTCTGCCCAACTCCTCCCTGACATGTTGAAGGTGCTCTTGACAGGAATAGCTGTAGATGACAATATCATCTAGGTAAGCAAGGGCAAACTCTCATGTTCCTGCTAGGATATGATCTACCAGCCTCTGGAAAGTTGCTGTGGCATTTTTCATCCCAAAGGTCATATTTGTGAACTCATACAAGCCAAAAACAGTCACAAAGGATGACCTTTCTCTAGCACTGGGAGTCAAGGGCACCTGTCAGTAACCCTTGGTAAGATCAATGGTGGTAAGATACTTAGCCCCACTCAGCTGCTATAGTGCCTCATCTGTCCTAGGCATGGGGTAAGAATCTGACTCGGTGTAACAATTTAATTTCCTGTAGTCCACACAGAACCTGGTGCTGCCATCCTTCTTTGGCACCAGCACCACTGGGGAGGCCCAGGGGCTGTTGTACTTTTGAATTACCCCTAGTTCCAACATTTCCTGTATCTCCTCCCTCAGAGTCTGTTTGACTCTCTCAGGTACCCTGTAAGGGGCCTGCCTAATAGACATTAGGGGTCCTGTAGCCACCTGGTGCTGCACCAAGTGGCTGCACCCTGGTTTCCCCATGAACATGTCCACAAACTCCTGTAACACTGCTCGGATTTCTCAAACCTGGATAGGAGATAGCTACTGGGGAATTGCTCCCCCTTCCACTGAGGTGCCAGTCTGAACCTCACTGAGGAGATCAGCCACCAGATCCCCCTCAGACTCCTACTGCAATCTACTGCAAATACTCAGCTCATGGGCCTCCCTATCATGATAAGGTTTCATCATGTTACCATGGTACAATTTGTGCCCCTGCCTTCTGCCTAGCAGTTCTATCATGTAGTTAACATCACTTACCTTTCTTACCACCTTGTAGGGTCCCTCACAGGCTGCTTGCAGCTTGTTGTGTCTGACAGGAATGAGAACCATTACCTGCTGCCCCAAAGCATACTCTCTAGCCTGAGCATGTCTTTCATACGAGACCTTTTTCTGCTGTAGGGCTTCTGCAAGGTTTTCCTGGGCCAAGCTCATGAGTTCCCTGAGTCTTGTCCTGAGGTTTAGGACATATGCCACAATAGACTCCTTGTGAGATTCACACTCATCTTCTCACTCATCTTGGATGAAATTTAGTGGTCTCTCACCCTATGCCCATACAGCAACTCAAAGGGTGAAAAACCTGTGGATTCCTGGGTAACTTCTCTGTAAGCAAACAACAGATGGGGCAAATATTTTCCCAAACCCTCTTAAACTGGGCTGCAAATGCCCATAGCATGAAATTGATTGTAGAGTTTAAACTCTCAACAAGATCATTAGTTTGGGGAAAGTAGTGGTTGATCTTCAGGTGCTTTACCCCACAGTACTTCCACAGACAAGCCAGCAGGTCTGACATGAAATTGGCACATCTGTCAGTCAGTATTTCTTTTGGGAAACCTACTCTGCTGAAAATCTCTAACAAATCAGTTGCCACCTTTTCTGCCTCAATGGAAGCCAAAGCCACTGTCTCAGGGTATCTTGTAGCATATTCTACTACCACTAGGATATACGTTTTCACTGTGAAACCTAGGTACTCAGAGGCCCAACGATATCCATAGCTACCCACTGAAATGGCTCCTCAATCACAGGCAAATGCATCAAAGGAGCTTTCACCTTGTCTCCTGTCTTGCCTACCTTTTGGTATTACATCTCTGGAAATTCCAGGCCAGCAGAAGGTCTGCATAATACTTCTCTTTGTATATTTTATGCCCATATGACTTGCAAAGGGAATATCATTGGTTATGGCTAGAATTGCCAGGTGGTAGGCTCTAGGCACTACCAACTGTTGTATCCTCTCACCTTCTGGCCCTCCCTCAGGGGTTCACTTTCTATATAGTAACCCTTCGTCCCAGTATACAGATCCCCCTTCCCTTGAGAATCAGATGCCTCACTAGCTACCTGCCTCAGGCCTTGCAATGTAGGGTCTGAGAGCTGAGCCTGTCTCAACTCACTCTTTGTAACCCTTCCGAGCTCCCCTTCTACAAGAAGTCTGGCATCTTCTTACAGCGGTGCCTCACTGTCAGCCTGGGTACTACTACTCACCTTTACCTTTGCAGTCACTCTGTACAAAGGACCATCAGTACCCACAAGCAGCTGTGGCTCACCTTCAGTCTCAATGCTACAGGGTAGTTCCCTCCCACAGACATTCCTGTGAAAGGCTGGCAAAGGTTCTCCAGCTAAGCACCCTTCTCTACCCAGGCTATAAGGTAGAAATCACTGCCACCAACCACTAATATCAAAGGGTGTCCAATTTTTCTGTGCAATATTATTATTATCCAATTGGTATATATGCCAAATAGCAAGGCTTATTGGAGTGGCTTGAATAGTATTAATATATACATGCAATAGAGTTTAAATTATCTCTACACAAAACACCCACAGTTGAAAGGTTTACAAATATTTAATAATAAATAATAAAAACAGAAGACAAATCTCCTCTATTCAACAGAGTGCTTGCTAGTCAAGAGTTCAGAGATCACAGGAAAATGTTTAAAATAATACTGTAGAATAGACTGATATAAATATAGAAATCAGCCAGTTTAATCTCACTATTTTCTATCTATTTCTAAGTAAAACAATGTTCTAAATAACTTGCATACATACAGAGCAAAGGCAGAGTACTGTTGAGTAGATGTGTTCAGGTTCAGGCAAAATCCACAATGCTCTCATTCTCTTTCTCTGAGAAAGTCTTTCATTTATAATACATCACTGTTGACTCATTTTAGATTACATCATTCTTGACACTTCTCTGGTTTATTTTCCCAGGCTAACAGAAATTCTGAATTTTAACAGTTCTTTTGCACCTGGTCAGGAAACCACAGCAATAAAAGACATTATACATGTAAAATCTAGCAATTAACTCTGGTCTCAGAACAATAGAAAGAATTTGCTGGTCCAGACATCACGGCTCCAAGTTTGAGATCAAACAGTCATACAATGCATGACTTATCAGCTTTCTTGCAGCAGAGTGCACTGTGGTTATAATTTTGAAGCTCAGTACAACATGTAGTTTAATCATAACATATAGTTCTCTTTTACATTTGTAAAACCAGCCTGTTGGTTATATTAATATTTACAAATCACATAGAATTATTTACAAGATTCTGTTTCGCTGGGCTGGCAGCCTTTCAGTTTTTCACACCCACCATAACCTGTACTTGGAGTAACTCAAGGGAGCTGTCCAGTCTAACTAGATGGGAAGTTAATTGTATAGACAGAAATGCCACCTACTTTGGTTTTCACACATTCATTTTGTGTTCTAATGGTGTGGAAGGCATTGTAGCCTTGCAAGCCTGGGGTACTCTCTGAGGCCTTGAACCATCTTTCTGTGACCACACAGACATCTACATCCTCCAGTGATAGAAGTGCTTCCAGGGAGTGCAGTTTTTGTTTTAGGCTCCTAGCGTTTAGCAGCATGATCCTTCTTTTGTTCTGATTGGCTAATTTCACATTGTTAGTGTTGTTTTTGAGAACTTGCCTAAAAATGGCACTATGGGGAGGCAAGATCCTTTTTCAGCAGCAGAAAGCCTAGATGTGCCAGGTGCAAACCATCTCTGGCAAAGCAGTGAGGTTTGTCGACCACAGCTTCCCAGTCTAACAGGAGCTGGATCTCCTTCGAATGACACCAAAAACTAAGCCAATTACTGAAATCAATCATTTTGTTGTTTATACTGTGGTATCATTCTAGGTGATGGTAGTGTGCTGCTCAAGACTAGGAACATACCTGGCTGAGACACATACTCAAAGAGCACAACCATGTTTCTTTTCATATAGTCCAGTGAGGTACCTAGCAGGTCATTCACACCAACATGAGCTATGACAGAGTCATAATAGCACTTATTGTTGAGAGACCTTAGTGCATGCGTGAGCTGATGAATATTGGCACTGGACAGGCAGCTGACCGTGACTTTCTCCTTGTCCAACCTGGTGAGTGGGACATCCGTTTATGTCACTATTGAGACTCCACTGACAAGAAAAAATTTTCTTTGAGTTTTATGCCTTACTGGCTTGGTGGGTGAGACAGTGGTGTTGCTATGTGCCATGGGTGCTGTGGGGACTGTATTAGTTGTAGTAGTCTAGTGTTTTGGAGGTCTCTGTTGTTTTGGTAAACATGCTGTCTCCTTGCTATCCTCCAGCTAAGCCATACTGATGTTTCTAGGTATATCATGCAAACCTCTCAACCTCTTTGTTCAGGAATTCTTGATAAAGTCAAAATAGGGGGACAACATCAGGAACAGATTTTAAATATTGTTGTTATAAACTGAGAAAGTGGAGAAAATAACAAGTTTCGATTTGGCATGCATATTCTAAAAGATATGAATTTTTAAACTCAAATGTCTGTCATTATTCAGTGACTTAAGTTTTCCATTTTTTCCCATAAGAACACAATTTTTATGAGAAACAGACCAAAAATATAAAGAAAAAGTCTGGGCATTCAGGGAAATTCTGGACAGCTGAGAGATGTGCTGTCATATGATAGGTGCTCCACCTTCCATCGCTACTATTTTCATCACGTTCAACCATTCTCGACCATTTTCATATTCATAAAAAAATTGCATAGAAACACCCGAGAGTTTCATATTTTGTTGTCAGAATAGGTGTTATTAATAGGGAGAAAATCCTCTTCAGTGCTATTAAAGCCAGCCATGTTATAAAGTTTTTCTTCAGTCCTAGCTATAAAGTCATCCAAGCTGTGATAGTTATGATTAACAGTGCCTTTTCTTCATTAATGTGAGTAAATCTGCCTTCTACTTTGATGTCACATATGCACATTGTGCATAGTACTGGAGAACGTAAATTTTCCTTTGTCCCATTCATTTGAACTGTTTCATTTAGTTAGCTGCCTCACTGTATTTGAAGTAACAGCATTTGTCTAAATCTTAAGTATCCATATATTTCTGAGATCCCCTCACAAAATCCTCCAAAGTAAGTTATGAAAACAAAATCGCCACCAATTCTAAAGACAACCACAAAGCATTATATAGCTTTGTCAAGAATCTCAATGGCAACACCCAGATCTGCTCTGAGTTACAGCACAATGCCAATAAATATAAAGAACCAAATGATATTGCCGAAATCCTGGCAGATAGGTTCAGTGCTAACTTTACGCCCCTCTCATCACCTAAAGGGCCTATCTCTGTATCGAAAGAATGCAAAGTTCCTGTAATCATGGCTGCACAGGTAAGAAAACACACTCTCCAAAGCCAAAAACACAGCATCCATGGGCCCTGACAGCATCCCAGGCTGCGTTCTACACAAACTACAGAATGAACTGGAACCCCACCTAAGTACCATGTTCAATCATAGCCTCACCTCAGGCTTTGTGCCCACTGAATGGTGCACAGTGATGGTTATCCCACTCCACAAAGGGGGAGCCACCACGGACCCCAGAAACTACCGCCCCATTAGCCTGACAAGCCTGGTCTGCAAGGCTATGGAATGTATCATCATGGAACTTATAAACAATGATATTGGTAAACTCCAAACTCTGGACCCCACCCAGTTCGGGTTTGTAAAAGGCAGATCATGTCTCCTAATCCTAACAGACTTCTTTGAAGCGGTCACCAAAGCCGTAGATGAGGGTAAGGTGGTTCACACAGCCTATCTAGATCTCACCAAGGCTTTCAACACCATCCCCCACTCTGGAATTATAAACTCACTAAACTAGGTAGAAATCCCTATGTCACAAGATGGGTTGCCAACTGGCGCACTGACAGAACCACAATGTGAAAGTAGCAGAGTCCAAATCCATCTTCAGACCAATGGCAAGTGGAATACCACAAGGTTCAGTCCTGGGTCCTCTCCTGTTTGGGATCTACTTCTCTGAAGTACAGGCTAACACAGAAGGTCTTTGGCAAATGAAGTTCTCAGATGATTGCAAACTAGGAGCCATAATCAAAACTCCTAATGATGTGGACATCCTACAAAAGGGTCTCGTTAAGACAGATGCCTGGTGTCAAAGCCATGGCCTCAAGCTCAGTGCCACAAAGTGCATTGTCATCCTTTTTGGTAAAAACTCTGTACCCATGAACTACCACATAGGCGGTAGTCTACTTAACACTGAAAGTGTGATAAGAGACTTTTGAACACAGGTGGACAGTAGTCTCTCCTTTGATAAGCACATCACCACAGTAGTAGGTTTCTCATCCAGGAAAAAAAAAGGTAATTGTTCCCCACTACTCATCACTCATTAGACCCATTATAGAGTACAATGCCCCTTTTGGTATGTACCTCACAAGACATCTACAACAATGGGAAAGGCCACAGAAATAACTCACAAAGAGGATTACTGGCCTCAAACAGATGCCCTACACAGACCGTCTCAAAAAACTCCAGCTTTACTCCGTCGCACATCGCCTACTCAGAGGCGATCTTTGCCTAACCTACAAAGCTATGTCAAACCCAGAGCTGTTAGACATGCTCCACTTAAAGAAATCCCAATCCCTCTAAGCTACATGCTCTAGGGACCTAAACCTTGTTACCACAATAAACAGAACATGCTGGAGGGATAGATTCCTGTAAATATATATATATATGTATGTATATATATATATATATATATATATATATATATATATATATATATATATATACACACACACACACACACACACATACATATATATATATATATATATATATATATATATATATGTGGGTGTGTGTGGGTGTGTGTATGTGTATATATATATATATATATATATATATATATATATATATATATATATATATATATATAAATAGAAGCGCAACAGAATCCTGAAAGACCAAAATCCTGAGACCAAAATCCTGAAAGTTCAAAATCCTGAAAATTCAGAATACTGAAAACTTAAAATCCTGAAAACACACAGGATACAAACACTTACTATATTCCACTACAAGTACATACAGAAACATATTACTCTTCAATTATATGCATTATATCTTAAGAATAGACTATTATTCCGGGGATATAGTGATGGTGAAATTACATCATACTTAGAAGAGGCAGAGAATTTATGTTCTACTACAGGTTTACCATATTTTGGACCCAGAAACCAGCATGAGGTGACTGGCAATCACATGATATGTGCACCTGTTAAATTCTCTGATCTATATGATGTGAAGGAAATTATCAACAGACACTGGGATATTCTCCTTGTAGATGATGATCTGAAACATATTGTGGGGGAGACACCAGGCTTTCTCTATAGGAATAGGAATAATTTGAAACGATTATTGTGTTATCCCAGATCTGGTAAGACCATGATGAATAATGGATATACTAAGCCGTGTGGTCATTGTAATTTTTGCTCCTTCATAGATAGCAGTGAGGTATTTATACACCCAGATGAACATGTCACTTATTCTACTAGGGCAGATGCTAACTGTATGACATCGAATGTGGTGTATTTAGCTACCTGCCAGGCTTGCCCGAGTTTCTATGTTGGGAAAACCAACCGTCCATTATGGGATAGAATGAGGGAACACATTTACCACATAAGGAAAGGCACCCCTCATAATGCCCTTGCGAGACATGTAGTCTCTAATGATGGAGATCATACCTTTTTGTTCAGGGTTTTAGAGATCATCACTATTAATAAGAGGGGTGGTGACATCATGAATCACACAGAAGCTAAGGAGACTGACTGGATTATCACACTAAAGGCAGATAGGGGACATGGTTTGAACGATAGGGCCTCAATCAAACCCAAGTTGAGACAGCGTAGGAACAATAGATAATTTCATCTTCATATACACCCATGCTGCCCAAACCAGTCTTTATGATAGTAAAGCATGCCCTATGAAATCAGCTTCATGTGTCGAACACCGTTATCTGTGTATATTTGATGGATCTTTTGTATATACAGTTTTTGTATTTAGTATTTTGTATATGTTTTCTAGAACACATCTTCAGTTTTTATTTATTTTAATTTACTTAGTTTTGCATAAGTATTTTTTATACATATTTGTTCTTTATACATATGTTTTTTATACTTATATATTTGTCTCTATGTAATGTAGATGAGCACTACTTGACTAATTGGTTAATTGGATCAATTATATAAGGATCAGATCTATGGGGTTGTCTGAAGGATCTGAAGAAGCTATTTTTGTGAAAGCGCTCATCCGTTTGTGTACACCCACTTGGAATTAAACTTTTGTGCTGTATCTTACTTTCGCTGCACTCGTTTTTCAGTTTAATTTATTTAGATTTTACCTACATTGTGCTAGCGTTTACTTGTGGAACGTTGGACTTTGTTTTTTATTTAACAATTTAATTAAGAAAAGAAGTAATGTTAATCCACCTTTACCCCTGTTAACAAATGTATTTGAAACAGCTGTAATGGATGATATTTATGTCTTAGAAAGGCAATTTAAAAAGAAGTATTGTCTTTACAACCTTTCCACACAGTAAAGAAATGTGATGAATGATTTAATTAAAAGATGACTCTAAGAATAATGAAGCCTAACAAAGGAGGTGGGACATTCCTATTTAATGCCTTAGATTATTCCAGTGCAATGTTAAGTATTTTATTCAATTCTGATACACACATACCTGTTTTTAAAAATCAGATTAATATTGCTAACCATTAGACTGATTTGCAGTTAGATTATTTACTAATGAATAGCAAATAGAATCTTGATTTTTATATATTTCTTTAAATATCCAAGTCTATCATACAGTACCTACTATATTTGGAATACCAAAAATTCACAAAGATCTTTTTAACTCACCATTTTGCCCATCTGTGTCAGGCCAGGGCTCCAAAATGTTGGCTATTTTGGTTGATAGACGAGGATTCTTAGAATGTTTTAGGTCATTTAAAGGGAAATTTATGGAGAAATCACATACTTTTTTTAACTATTGATGTTGATCATTTTACGTATATTCTGAATGATGAGGGATTGGATTTATTTCACAATAGTTTAATAGATTATGATTTTTTTAGCTGGTGACACAAAGAACTTAATTATTAACTTGATATCCCTTGTATTTTATAATAATTGTGTTTTCCTTGAAGGTGAATTATTTAAACAGATTAAAGGGGTGACAATGGGCACAACATGTGGACTGGTATTTTCAGCATATTAAATAGTATCTGCAATTTATGGATGACATATTCATACTTTGGGATTGTTTGGAAGAACAGACAGAGCAACATTTATTATTTTTAAATTGGACAACTGACTTTTTTAAGATTTACTTCTTATTTTACTAACACGAGTATTAATTATTTAGATACACTGATTACGCACACTAACAGTGGTTTTAAGTTACATTGGAAGTCCACCTTTTGTAATTCATATTTAAAATTTTCAAGCTCATACCCTGTCTTTCAAAAATGAATTTAGTGAAAGGGCAATTTGTAAGGGTAAAGAGGATGACATCAGAAGACGATTAAGTTGTTCGAGAGCTGGATAAGATTAGCAATATGTTTTTGGCTAGATATTATCTTATGAGGTTCACTGTGGAAAGGGTCAGAAATACAAACCTTTGTTAGGTGTGGGTTTAACAAAAGATATTGACAACTCAAATATTAATTCTGAAATATGCTTTGAGTGAGCTATAGTAGTAAATTTAATCAAGGTAAGAGAGATGTTAAGAATATAATTGTTAAAACCTGGAATAGTTATAAGGCTAATTTTAACAAGTTGGGTAGTGAACCTAATTTTGTGTATAAGACAGCAAATAATCTTAAAAAATATCTTTGGATCCACTCAAAATAGGGCTTCAGATTTTTATTCGAACCCTCTGAAGTTTGGTATGACCCATTTTGGACAATGTAAAAAGTGTAATAAAAATAAACAAGTTCCCCAAGAAATGAACTGTGCATAAGCAAAAATATATATACAAAACCAAAGTAAATACAAACGAACAGAGACACTGCTGGTAACATTAAAATGTTTAATACAAATAAAGCAGAATGGTAAGTGCTTTCACACTTAAGATTGTTTTTCTTCAGACCATACAACAAAAACAAATCAATTAAATATATAGTGATGTCATCAATTCAATTCATTCAAACAAACCCATCAAAATGTACTTGTCATAAAACAAATCAGCTACTATTATTTAAAGAGCCTTTTCTTCTTTAAGACAGGTTTAAAAGAAACCTTACCATTCAACCCTGGATGTTTATCAGCTTGCAGAGTAACAATCCAATATAACTCACGTTTCTCTGTAAAATTCCTATGATCCCCACCCCAAGGGCTCATCCATACCGTTTTAATGGCACTAAATAAAAATGTATTACCATCTACCTTTTCATTTACATGTTTAGATAAAGAATTCCTATCATCATTGTTATGTATAAATAAAGATGTTCCCTAATTCTTTCAGCTTTGGATCGATTGGTCTTAACAATATAAAAAAATCCTCAAAAAGGAAAACATTATTTTCCAATACTATCTCTAAGTAAAAACATATCAAGTTTATTTCAACACTGTTATATAAACTATGTTTTTTTCATAAATGTCCTAACTCAATCCCTTCATAGTCAAGTATAATGGTAAACAATGATACTACATCCAGTGTCACTAGCAAACCATCCCCAGACAAATCATGACTGCTGATAAAGTCATACAAATCTCTCTAAAAATGTTGCGTCTTTTAAGACTGTCTCCACCTGAGACCCATTTTTTTATTTGTTGAGACTAGGCTTAAACCTGTTTTTCGATCAGGTGGAGACAGTATAGCTGTCCCTAGTAGACAGTGTGTGCCAACCATAAAGCCCAGCAGCCATAGTTCAATAATTTACTGGCTGGATGCTGTCCAGTTGCCTTGCTTAGAGTACCTGAGATAGGTCTGCTGAGTAAAAGCTGGATGTAAAACCAATCAACTATAGGTTCACTGACAGGACACATCTTGGAAGTGGATGACATAGTAATACAAAGGAGGCTGGTTATTCTCTGTGTCCGGGACTCAAGATGGAAGGTAGTGCAGTAAAGCCACTTATCTTACAAAACTGAATCTACCACACAGGTTGTTGACAGACTACAGATGGTGCGGGAATTGTGGTGAGGGAAAGGTTTCATAAGTCAGTGAAGGATGTGATCAGAATTAATGACAGATTCATGGCAATTATATTCCAGGGTAAGCATAAGGCAGTATTCACAATCTCAACCTACAATCCACAGCAGTGAGGAAAAGAGTGCATTCAGGCAGCAGTTGCTAGACAGACTTGATAAAATAAGACATCATGAGTTGGTGTTGATAATGGGGAGCTAAATATCAGGACAGACAGAACAGGATATGAATACTGCCTGGGTCACATAGGTAAAGCAACAGGAATAAAGGAGAGGCCATTCTAAATTTCTGTTTGGCAAATGCCTTGATGGTGGCCAATACATGGTTGAGCAAGAGAGAGACTGTCACATGATCACATACAAGAGTGGCCAACATGAAATTCAGTTAAACTGCCTCCTAGTAAGATAATGGTATTGGGCTAGAGTCGGTGATTGTAAAGTCATCCCTAATGAAACATTCTGCCCACAGCATAAACCACTGGTTGTCACAGCCATTTGCAGGATGACATCAGCGCATGTTCTAAGATCAACAGAGACTAAGCTAATGACCTGGAAGTTGATTTTCTCAGGAAGAAGAAGAAATAAGTGGAATGATAGCAACTCAAAACACCATATGAGGACTACGGAACAGATATGCGGCCAAGCCAGCTATGGTAATAAGGTACAGTAGGGATGCTGGTATTGGAATGCAAAAGTCCAAGAAACCATCAAGTGAAAAAGAGCAGGAAAAATGTAAGATAAAAAAGATGGATCAGGAAAAGAAAGAATACTGGTTGGCTAACAATGATGATAAGGAAGCTTTGCCTTTACAAAGAACAAGTCATCAGAGGCACTCTACCAGCTTATGGAAAGTGACTCAGTAGATGCCACAAAGAAACTTTATCAGACTGCAAGGCAAAGGCAGAAAGATAATGAAGACCGTCATCAGGCACCCTTTACAAGGTATGTCAGCAACAACATGCTCAAAAGTCCAGAATACATCAAAGGCAGATGGATGAAGTACTTCCAGCAGTTTTTAAATGAAGAAAACTCCACTGAAGTTCTACTGTCCCAGACACATTCTAAGATAAAAGACGTACAGGAGACAACTGTAGAAGAAGTAATAATGACATCAAGGACAAGTAAGTCAGGAATAGAAGCAGGCTCAGATGAGATAATAGAAAATATGATCAAGATGTTAGGTGAGTTGGGGAAAATGGCTGCAAAGAGTATTCATAGCAGTATGGAGAGAGACGCATATCTTAGATAACTGCAGAGCAAACATTATAGTGCCAAAGTACAAGAATAAAGGGGGCACTCCAATCACGTGCAGTATAGAGATTTCAAACTAAACGGCATGAAATTTTGGACAGGGAATGAGTATACAGAATAGTGGAAAGCAAGCAATTCAGATTTAGATCAGGATGCACAACTGATCAGATGTATACAGTGAGACAGATAGTTGACAAGAAGCCAGAGGTGAGGAAAGAGTTCAACTGGTCACTCCTGGGCTTGCAGAAAGCATATGACTACATTCCAAGAAAGCTGATTTTGGCAGTCCTGTGATGGTTCAACATCCCAGAGATACTGGCAGAAAATGTGATGAAAAGGATTAGGGACAGACAGGAAGAAGTCAAGAGGAAGCAAGACTGTCCAGAAAAAAGACGGATGCATTATGTATGAAAAGTCCTGCGACAGTCAAGCATGGCTACTAAAGAAGACAGGAGTGTGTCATTCCATTGAGAGAGAGGAGACCGTTGACTTGACATCCTGATCCTGTGTAGAAAACAGAAAAAGGGATTGATTATCATTTTTAACTGTGTGTGTGTGTGTGTGTGTGTGTGTGTGTGTGTGTGTGTGTGTGTGTGTGTGTGTGTGTGTGTGTGTGTGTGTGTGTGTGAGTACATCTATATGTACCTGCCTTGGAGGTCACAGTAGGATGTGAGGTAGTGCATCAACAGTGTAAATGGATGTTTTTGTTTGTGTACATTGAAAGATGCATGTATGTGGGGGTGAATGGGTGAGAGTGTTCATGATTCCAACTAAGCGTGGTGGAGGGTGATGTAGAGTTGTCTTTAGGAATGTCTACGAGTGTCTGCTTGTGTGTGTGTGTGTGTGTGTGTGTGTGTGTGTGTGTGTGTGTGTGTGTGTGTGTGTGTGTGTGTGTGTGTGTGTGTGTTTGTGTGAGAATGTCTGAATATGTGTATGGGTGTGGGAGGAGAGTGAAACTGTCATATCTCTCAATTTCATTACTCAAGAATTGAAGACAAAGTCAAAATAATGGGGGGGGGGGGGGTAAAATAGCCAGAAGACAGGACAAATTTTAAATATTAATATAATTTACTCAAAAATGAATAGCGCAACTGGTTTGGGAACATTGTGTATTTTCTAAGCAATAAGAAGCATGAAACTCTTATGTTTGATGTTATAAAATGACAGTAAATCTCACTGATTAATTGGATAATCTAACATTTTATGAGGGATACAGTAAATATAGGAAGCAACATCAGTTATGATCTGCAAACTGTTAGACAAATGGGAAGTATGGTGTTTTTGTCAACGCACGTCATAAACAACCAGGGGATACTATGGCAAACATAGTTGTAATAATGAGCAATGCAGAGACTTGCAAATTAGCTGATAATGAGGTCTTCCTCGTGACTAAAGCTGTCACTGAACTGATTTTTCCACAGTTGTAAAAATTGACCTACATATGATAGACACTTTACTTGACTGCTAACCTTTTTTTTTGAATGCCAGCAATATTGTGAATAAAAAAAATTAAAGGAATAGCTTCCATATTTTAAAATAAAGCTATAGGTTGAAATGGCATGCTGTGATAGCCAAGGATAATGAAAAAATGCCTGTGAGTGCTTCCTTTCATCATGGCTTATGGGATAGGGTTTGCAGGACAGCACACAACAGTATCATGAATTAATTTTCTGTTCATATGTTTGAGAAGAATTTCCAGAGACTAGAATATGGAAATGGTATTTACTTTAATTTCTTTTCAAGCACTACAGAAAAGCCATGATATTTAAGATGGATGGCATATGACTCACAAAGCAAGATTCATCAAACGATCTCCAAGGTTTCCATCTGAGCAAAATGAGCCTGATTAACTAGAGAATGTCTTTTTGATTTGGGACAAAAACTACTATATCCCATTGGAGAAGCAACACTGATACACCACCAGGTCATGGTGCTGTTTTTTTACACAAGGTATGGTCCTTGTCACCTAGTACCCCAAGACCACAACAAGGAGGACTTTATTTTTACCTGAGATACAGAAGTCGTGGAGCTGGCTATCAAAACTTAAGAAGAGAAGGAGACACAGCCCTTTACTTAGCACTGTGGCAAACTGTGCCTCACCTCTGCTTTTGGAAGCAGTATTCATTCAAAAAGACCAATTTCATTTACTGCTATAGGCTGAAATGTCGTAACATCAAGTTCTAGTGAGTCCTACCAGAATTGTTTTATTCACATTCAGCTAAGTTGGCAGTTGTAGCAGAGGATTAAGGTTATGTTAATTAGCTGCTTCCTGTGATCTAGTGAGCCAAGGTTTAATTCCCTTAGCCTCCATTGCCTAACTAGATAACTCTCCATAAGACATTTAACCAGACAACACTCCCAGGCTGAGTCTGAAAAATGTCAGCAAAGATCAGTGCTCAACCCTGGCTAACAAATAAATAAATAAATAGATTGCAGGCCGCTATGGAGGCATTACAATATCAGTTATTATGTTGTATATTTCCTGTTGAAGTCTGTGGGATTATTTCCACTGTCCACACGTCAGTATGAAACATGACTACAGGTATCCCTTAGACACATTGCACAATGTCACTGCTACACTACCTGACTTATACATCTCTTTCTTCACTTTTGTGTCTATACAGAATTTGTACTGAATTGCTGATTGATTTTCTGACTTATTGATCATTCAGTACATACCCTAATACCATGCAATAATTTAAGCAAATGCTGTATGTCTTTTCTGCTTATTTGGACCATAGTTTCTAGGCTTATGTGTTTTTCCTAATTAGTTAACCTTCATGGTATTTTGTATGAGTGCATACAAAGAAAAGGAAGCTATTTGGTCAGAAATATGTCCCTTTTGCACAATCGATATAGATATAATTGTTCGTGACCTACAATCAAGCAACTTAGGTATAGGCATTGCTTGGAAGGAAGGAAGTAAACACAATCCAAGTTTTGCTCTTTGTTTTCAGTCTGCTTTATCCTAAAAAAGGCACACTGCCAAGATTTACCCAGTTAATTATTCCATGAAGGGCTTTTAATTAGGATATATGTGCCTGTCAAACAAAATCACCTATCTGGGAATTTTCTTTTTAACTGCATCTTTAACTCTTTCGTGTTTAAGAGTAAAGAGAAATGAAATGTTTTTCCTCTTGAGCTAGGTGATGTATATTTTTACTAAAAACTGTATTTACAAGCTAGAAATGCAGAAGGCTTGTTGCAATTTCTCATTCATTATTGACTATAGTACAGTTCACATTTGCAGGACATCTCTGGTGTATTGCTTCTTCAGTTACTTCACTGCCTTGTATCTGCCATATAGTTTCCTTTCCCTAGAAGAAGGTATAATGTTTCATGCAGTATTTATTATTAATGTTAAGAAATAATGAACCAGTGATGTAATTGTTAATATGAGAATAATAATGTATTTCTATATACCAAATCCAATATGTTTCCAGAGCTGCACACTAGGGCACTGACAGTAGCAGCTGACAAATGCATCTATATTTGTTTTATTCTCTAGTTAGAATACATGTGCTTTTATTACTACTTGCTGTATGCCAAAGTATGTCCAGTGCCCCCAGATTGTCGCAGTCACCATGAAGTCATAATTTTCTTATGCCAGTTTAATTTTATCTTTTATGTAAACAATACTGTGATATAAAAAGCAAAGTAAATCCTCTTACTGCTGTTTACTGATTTTTCCCACAGCTGGCATGTAGGCAGCATTTTGTCCTAATAAAAATCACTGAATTCAGAAAAAAGGGGAGACTGATATGCAGAATACCATACATTCAGGAAATATTGCATATTTATATACTGTATCACATGTAAGGTAAAGCAGTAAAATCAGTCACATTGTCTGTCAATACACTTTCTCAATCTCATCATAACTGAAGCTCATATTTGAAACCTCAGTTAAATACAAATGAATGATATGCACTTGTCTACTAAAAAAATGTCACATGAAAGTGCTAAACATATCAGGACAAAGAAAAAGTACGGGCTGCTGTAGGGATTCTTATTTTGCAGGGATATCCTTTACTTACAACTACCTTGTCATTGTGCCTTTGGTTTCTTAGGGATGCCAACTAGCCTGATCTGACTAGATCCTTAAAGCTACCTATCCTCACATGCTTACTAAGATAAGTATCAACATAGCGAAAAGCAAATTTCAAGATATAACCATCAATATCTACTGATGCCAAGGCTATATCTGTAAACTATACCTACTACAATATATGCCATTGTTACGACTTATATATGCACCAAAATGTCTGGGCGTGTCTGCTTGTGTCTATTTAGTTCATATTCAGGAAGGAATAGGCTCTCATTCTGCACAATGGGACAGGCACTCTCCATCCCATAAGCTGCTGCAAAACACTGTAGAATCTGAATGTTGGTTTACACTGGGAATGACATGACAGCACGTCATACATTTTAATTATAATTTCCAACTCTGTTTCTTTGTAATGCAATGCTATGCTACCAAATAATCTGCATGACAAGTATATGATATAATTTATTCCAACTAGTGAGTAACTCTGTGCGCTGTCTCAGTTTCACTTAAATTCTGTAACAATAATAGGTGAAAGTATTAAATTCAGTATACCAAGAGTATATATTACATGGATAGAGGCCCCCTCATGAGTTAAGAGTACCCGTTAATAAGGCTATGTGAAAAATATGCTTTGAAAGGGTTACTTCAACTGCATGGAGCTCACTTGTTCAGGACTTCAAAAGCTTTAAGGGTTACCAGCATTTTGAAGATAGCTTTATTATACCAGAAAGAGGAATATAAACAAAACTGTGGTCAGGGCAATAACTAAAAGCTAACACATGGTTGAGTAATGCCACATATTCTTGATACAGTTGTACTGACCATCTGAAATTACAGTACTAGCCAAGGAATTTATGACCATGTATATTGCTATATAATTCAAACTTTAATTGTATTTACTGTGAGTGCGTGTGTTAATATTCAAATAATGTTTATGCAAGGAACTTAACTAAAGTTCATATTTCTATCTCTGTAAAAGTGCTACAATACTGATATCTGTCACAGGTATTAGTCCACATATCTGACAAACAAAACAAATGTATGTTTATTACATGATTATAATTCTTTTTCTACGCAAATTCAAGTTTACATTTATTAGTGTGTATAATGACAAAGCAATGCAAAAAAAGCATAAATGTAAATCAGAATGCTCAAGAATAAACAGGAGCAAAAACAGTTTTAAAAAGACATGAAGACAACTAAAATGCCCTATTAAACAAATACATGTCTAGGGACCTCTTAAAGCAGACTAACAAAGGTATGCTCACATAGCCATCATAATAGAATGTTCCGGAGATATAGAGTCACGTAAGAAAATTAATTAAGACATGAGGAATCCTGCAGTATCTTAGCAAACTCTCACAGCTCCAGAGAGGCAGACCACATACAGCTGTTTTGACTACTGCTTGGCACCTCAAACTCTTTCAATAAAGGGAATCCATATCATGCACAGCTTAATATACAAATAGCATATGTTTAAATTAAGTAGTGCGAGCTAGCATAATATGCTGGAAAGTTTACTTGGAATGTAACCAGTCCCAGTGAAGTTTCAGCTGAAACTTTTTCATCTGAGTTCTACACCCACATAAAAAAGTGCATAGATTTTCCCAGATTTCAGGCTCCTACATGGTAAGACATTTCCCTTTGGTACATTTGGTTGGATACACATGGATGAATTGACATGGGTGTTGGAAATTAAATGTTGGCAAAGAATGGTAAGCATGCAGTGTCATGCCCACAGCTTCAACAGCCAAATGCATGGGGGGGGGGGGTAAAGTCCAATGGCCTTCAAGGCACCAAGAGACAGAATGCGGTATGGCAGACATCATCATCAGGATGCCCAGTGGGCATATCAGTGGTGGTGAAAACTAAGTGCACAATGGGTTTATCATTGATTTGTGTGAACCATTACTCATTCACAATGTCTAGGAAATACTGAAGCAAATGTGTGACCACAGTAGCATGCAGGATATCCACCATGCTGTAGTGCACATCTGTCTGTTGAACTTGCATACTGTAATCATGTGATGTACACCAACCACAGAAAACTTTGCTTCCCTTACCCACATTCCTTGTTTATAGAAACTGTGTGCATTGCACTAAATGAGTTTACTTGCCCACAGGAGATTTGCAACAGCCATATGTCTTTGCAGCAGAATTTCACTTCAGCCATGTGCCCACAACCAAATATTCAGCTAGGAAATATCTTGCAACCTAGGAAACTAAACTCTCCCCCCACAGAACATATCATGTTATTTGTCCTGTTAAGCTGCAATATTAAAAACTGCATGCAGTTGAACCCACAGCAGTTAGGTTTAGTTAACAGCAGATCATTTTTATTCAGTTTGCTAATACAATTTGACAAGATTGATGAGGCAGTGGGCGGTTGCCACTAAATCTACAAGACATACCTTGACTAGACAAAGCCTTCAACACTTTACCACATGATGGCATTGTATACTAGCTAAAATAATAAAATACAAAGGTAGACCCTTACATAGCAAGATGGACTGCAAACATGGTGTAACATTAATTAACAAACCCTTCTGCCTAGCACATTTAATTTTCAAAAGTGTACCATCTATGGGATTTAGGCTGTTTAGCAGTGAGAACTTTTTGGGTAAGTACATTTGGTTAAATGAACCTACAGAGACATATGTCTGTTTCAAATTCACTGTGGACACAGAGAAGTATGCTGTGTCATGCCCACAGCTTCAACAACCAGGCATACAGGAGTGAGGTATGTTCATGGTCCCCAAGGCATCTATGGACAGCAGACAGTAGGAATGGTATCAGCAGCAAGCTGCCCAGTGGGCATGTCAGTGGCAGGAAAAACAGTGCACAATGGGCACTGCCTTTAGTTTTGATGTATATGGACTATTACCCCTTTTGCAGTGTTGAGGACAATTTGTCTAAAACATACTGGCACATAAGGGTGACTACAGTAGCATGCAGGAATTCCAGCATGCTTCAGCAGACGTTTGCATGTTCTGGTTATATAAGCACGTACTATGCACCAAACACAGTACATATCATTTCACCTGTCCCCTTGCACTTGATTATTGAAGCTGTGTGCATGGCATGGGGGTCATCTCTATGCCCATAGAGAATTTACAACAAACATGTATTTCTACAGCTGAATTTTCTTTATCCATATGCCCCTGTCCACATTATCTGCGGGGATATATCTTGCCTCCAGATAGCCTGACAGGACTATAGGAACAGGACTATTAGTCTCTATTGGTGGCTTAGAGTTTTTAGGCCTATAATCCCTTATGTCATGAATCGTTGAGGCCTTTTAGTTAAAAGATATGTCTGGTGAGGTACGTGCCAAAAATGGGCACTGTTCTTGATATTAGGTGGTGGGATGTTTCCCTGGAGGTACATTTGAAGATTATGATAACACCATCATCAACCGAAGTGTAAATCAAATTATTTCATAAATAAATCATCCCTTCAAGCCTTTACCAGAAGAAACAATGATGCAATAAACAATGCACTTATTTAAGCAGACAGAGACGCTGTCATCATTGATCCAAATATAACTGTTCAGAATGCTATCAAGTCCCATGATATTATTAATTTCTGCAGTTGTGACTGTAAACTGTTAAGGTGTAAATATATAGGCAGAATACGCAAAAATGTTTTGTGGTAAAATTATAAACTAAGATATAAAGTAGAAAGTAAAGAAGTGTGCTTAGCTTTAAAAGATGATTTTAATCACAACAAATGCACACTACATATTGATACTACTTATTTTATTGAATATTCATGTTCTGTCTACAAAATGAATTCCATTTGAACAGCTCGTGAGCAATAAGAAGGCAGACTTTAATTACATCAACAAATCAAAAGGTAAAACTCTGTGAAGGTCAAGTGCTTTCAAACAATGCAATAGGCATGAATGTAGCAATTCTCTAAATACTAACCCAATAGGGACCCTAATTCTGTCCTTTGCCAGCAAAATGTGACTTCAAAGTTAATGTATATAGAGCTAGGGGGTGTAGAGAGAATTCATCCCAAAACACACAGGGCTAGCATGCTCCACACAAGGAGAACATGGGGATTCTTTTGGGTTATGTTTCACATTTTTCACCAGATTTTCAACCTGTTATTCTGATTTATTCTGGAACCTCCACCCCTTCTTGCCTCCACTCAGGAAACTCCACTCCACCCACCACAGCCTTTCAGTAATAGCACATCAGACATGGGAGTCATTCCCTGCTAATCTAAGAGACATTTCCTCCTTTATCAATTTTAGGCATCAGCTCAAGAAATGTGTACACTCAAACAGCTTCTTGCAAATGTCTTTCTCCACAAGGAATTTAATAATTCCATAACTCCAATAAGCTTATGTTGTCCACTCTTTCTCTGCATTCAATTCAGAACTTATCACTAAGACATTCATGCAAGATTAACTCATATTTTTCTCCTCTATCTCTAACATATACTCTCCTCCTCACATCTCTCCATTGCATCCCATACTACTTTGGCATCTTCAAAGCATAAACCTCCCTCTCTTGTCCTTTACTCACTGCTCTCTGCCCTCAACCTTCATCCTTTTTGTCACTGTAGCACTAACATGATTACAATAATAACTTGATTACAATAACTCTGTAAATAGAACTGTGTATACCTAGAAATTAGATCCCTGCTATATTACACTCACTTCTACTGCATTGTTATTATGTTTTTGCATGCTGGATATTGTATTAGATAGAAACCCAGTATGTTAAGCAAGCAAAAATGCCCTCCAGGGTGTGTGTTAATGTGTAATGAACACCCACCCAGGGGTGTTATGAGGACTGACGCTGCATGCAGAGAGCCTCTACACCCCTGGAAGGGCATTAATTACACATTAACACACACCATGGGGGGCATTATTGCACTTAGATAATGGACTCTCTGTAAAACTGTTGTATTTTACTTACATATTTTTTTAAGTACTATATTAATTTTTATATATTTTTAATGTAAAATAGTTCTTCCAACTAATGTTTCAAACTTGCTGTAGTATATGTTAATGGTATTGGAGGAAGCATTTTATATCAAACGTACATAAAAAATGTATTGCTTAAAAAATAATAAGCAAGTAAAACAATTTTACATACAGCCAATTCTCATACACACATACACAGTCTCTGTTGCTTTCACATACATACATACACACACACACAGTCTCCTCTGCTTTCATATACACATTCACTCACACAAGATCAGTCTTACCATGTTTCTCACTCTCCCACAGAGTCTTCACTGCATTCATACACGCATTTAGTCACACAAGATCATTCTCACTCTCTCATAATCTCTCTCACACACAGTCTCTTCTGCTTTCACACACTCATTCAGTCACACAAGATCACTCTCGCTTTATCTCTCACTCTCTCTCTCTCTCTCTCTCACTCACACACAAACACACAGACACACACAGAGTCTCTCTCCTTTTTTTGTTTTAGATTTTATGCTCATTAAACTGCAAAACTGCTGCTTCGAGAGTGTAAAATAATGGCAGCCATTATTTTTTTTTGTGCACTCCATATAGCTTGATATGTTCCCATGAAGTGGTGGACTCATTTATCAGTGGGCATTACTTGTACATTAATATCCACATTCGTTCTCCAATCAGGGGGTTGATGTACAGTTTGCCCATTCTCTAAACAGGATTACGTACATGACATTGTCATAATGTTTTTATACATTTTATATTGTATTTCTATTCTTCTTCTTAAGTGCTAACAATTTGTTTGTCCACTTCGCATACCACGTATACCATGGCTGTATTTTATCAATGCAAATTAAATATATATTGCAACATTATACACCATACACAAATTTGCAGTTCAAACAAAACACAAATACTGTACTCTGGCACCAATGCATCATATTAAATAATTGCATTTGACTGTACAAGATTGTTAATACTGCGGTAAGTTTCAATGCACATCAACAGAAGGAAGGCTAGCAATATGACAGCCAGTTAACTACACTGAAAATGTATGCAATGAGATTACTTAACATCTTTTTAACATTTTAGTAGTATATCTTCAGTGGTAAGACTATGCTATAAGATCATTCTCTGAGAGTTATGCAGCATAGGTTACTCTTACATAGTATGATATTAGGCCATAATATTAGCCCTAGAACTATTTGCAATGTGTAGCAGTTCATGGTGGGGACGTTCAACATTTTCAGGTTGGCCTGTGCTTAAGAAGATGAAAAGACTATCCGAATATTGTTTGCTCTCTTGTGGACAAGTCTCAGGTAGCAATGTTGAATGAAGGTGGCTAGAATACAGCCTTCAGGGAATGTTTTGTCCACTTTGACCATATATGACCCTAAACATCCTTTCTCCCAGATATCCCCTGAAATCCAGCCAATGTGCATTTTCCCCTGCACAGTCCCTCTTCCCCACAACACTCCCTCTTCCCCTCCCTCCCCAAGAGGGGTATACACAACCTCTTCTACCTATACCACCAGTTCACCTAGGCTGTAGTCAAAGCTCTATGCCAGGAACGCAAGCTGGTGGTTCTACTCGTGGAAACTTCAAGCCTTTCATAGACCTATACAGGGGTCAGATAAGTATATCAGTCAAAAGATAAGAGGGTCAATCTTACAGCCTGTTTTGTTTGATCCAGTAGCATGACTGAAGAACAGTACACAATGTATTGGATTACAATTAATAAGTGTTGCTAGTGATGTTTGCAGGAATGGTTATTTCAAACTCAGTGCCTGTTTTTCAGGGAGGACTATTTTCATAATCAAGAAGCAATTTTGTCATAAATATGGATACAATAGACACAGTTCATTCTGGTACTCAGATCAGAAATAATTTCCAAGGGGTTAAAATTTTGAATATGAAACATGTAAGATCACCCCAATTTATAAACTGTGTAACCAACTTGGGAAGTGAGAATGTGCCTAGTAAGAAACTATGCGCCTATATCATAACATCGACAGCTTAGGTTGTCGAATCCAAAATCATCAACACCTAAGCGTCGAAAGCTAAAAACAGCGAATGGACAAATTATTGAATTCTTTCCTAGGGAATTCACTTGGCCGTCCACAAGCAAAATAAAAAAAACACACCCAAATATGCACCCCCCCCACACCCCCTAACTAAATATACCAACTCCGAGATTGCTCTACATTGGGAAAAGGTCAAATTCCCGAGGAAAGAATTAGATTATGTGGTCATTCGCTATTTTAAGCATTCGACAGTTAGGTGTCGATGAATATGCAATCGACAACCTAAGCTGTTGACAAATCAGTAGGGAACTGAAACTATTTGTGGGTACATCAATAAGTTTAAGCTGGAAGTCTGACATGCAGTGTCAAATACCCAAGAACAATGGATTCAACTTCAACTACTGAACAGATATTATTATTTGTTAATTTATTTTACATTTGTTGACCAGGTTTGTCTGGCTGAGCTCATAGCCCTTTTTCAACAGAGGTCGGGGGAGAAAAGCTCCACATTATTTACATTTAAACAAAATTACACAAAGAACGTATTAACAATGCATAAGTTAAAAGCATACAAAAAATCTTACATTCTAACTAAAGAAGAAAAGTACAATCATTGATCATGTATAAGATATTATGTTGATATTACATTTGGAAATATCTTAATATATAGAGAAAAAAGAATGATGCAATTGTTGTAAATATAGGTATTTGTAATATGAAAAGATGTGCAGGAGGTATATTAGTAAGGATGAATGAGAGGGAGTAAAAGACAAAAATAAGCCACTTAAGGAGAAAGATAGTTGTGGAATGTAAAAATGTATAGAAGGCAGAGAGAGGATTTGAGATAGGAAAGTACAGGGGTTTAAGAAGGTGAGTACAGTGGCATATCCTGTGTTTTTTAGTAAGTCTTTGGCAGCTGATTTGAATACTTTTGGTTGTTTAAGAAATCAAACCTCTAGTGAAAGTTCTTTCGAGGAGATGGCAGGATTTGCTCTTGGGTTTGTAGATGTGCAGTAGGTTTTGGACTGAGCTTCAGTGGGACCTAGAGGGGGTGTATGAGGAGATCAGAGGAGTTAAGCTAGGACAGAAAGAAGGATGGTAAAGGATAGAGTGAATAATCTGGAATTGCGAGATGAGAAGCTGGTGAGGTAGTTCCAACCAGTTTAAGTGTTTTAGAGAGAGACAGTGGTGGGATTTGTAGGTTTGATTAGCAGTGAATCTAGCCACTTTGTTATAGGTATTTTCTAGTTTGGTTAGGATGGTAGTTTTGAGGTTGAAGATGATCCGGGAGCTGTATATTAGGCTTTGTAGGAGGTAGGTGTGAGAAAGGGTAACCCTGGAATTGTTTGATAGGTATTCTTTGTTTCTGTATAGGAGGGCAATTTTTTGATGAGTTTTTTTAATACAGTTGTTGACTTCCAAATCAAATTTCAGTTGATCATCAATTAAGACCCCTAAAAGTTTAGTATGGGGTTCAACTAGGATGGGTCTATTGTCTAGAGTGTAGATAGTGACGGTGGACTTGAGGTAATTTAGTCTTTTAGGGAGAAAAAGTAAGAGTTGAGTCTTTTTTTGCATTTAGAATTAGTTGGTTGTGGGATAGCTAGGACTCAACAGATTTGAAGGATTTCTGAGTAATGGAATGTAAGTCAGGGGGGTGTCTGCCATGGTGATTACTGTAGAACCATCAGCATATTGGATAAGAGTATACTGCGGGCACGTGCTGTAGAGTAGATTAGTGAAAATATTAAAGAGTAGTGGTCCAAGAACTGATCCTTGGAAGGCATTCATTTTGACAGTGGAGTGGAGGGGAGAGAGGGAGCGCCATTTAACTGACTGTAGTCAGTCGGAGAGGTAGCTGGAAAACCAGGCAGCAGCAGGGGGGAGGGATTAAGATTTGTGAGTTTGTCCAGATGATTGGAGTGATACACACTGTTGAATGCTTTGGAAAGATCTAGGAATAAGCATGACACCAGTCTGTTGTTATCCCTAGGCTGAGAGCCTATCATAGGGCAGTAGTTGTGCTATGCTTAGGACAGAAGCCGTGTTGTGTAGGGGTGAGCAGAATTTCCTGAGGTAGGCATTCCATGACTTGCTTGTCCATGCAATTCTCAAGTATTTTTGAGAGCGGTAAGAGGATAGCTATGGGTCTGAAGTTGGAGATTTCAATGGATTTGCCCCCTTTGTGAATGGGTGGGATACAGAATTCTTTCCAGACAGAGGCACATTTAGATTCAGTGATAGACTGGTTTATTAGACTAGAAACAGGGAGGGCAACAGAGTCAGCCACTAGCTGAAGAAAGTGAGGAGGTAGGCAGTCTGCAGATGCAGAGCAGGGTTTTAGTTTGCGAAGTAAAGATTTAATGTAGCTAGTAGGTATAGATTTGAGAAATGTGTTTGTAGAGTTTTGGAAAGAGAGAGGGTCTGGAGAAGTATCTGACTTGGATCTACAGGGGTTAGGACTTGTCAGCTTACTGACAGATTCTATGAAGTAGGTATTGAATTTTGATGCAGTTTCAAAGGGTGTATTAGTAGGGCAGGAGTTTGGAGATGAGGGGTTACCAGAGTGGAGTATTGGATTAATTGCATGACAGAATTTCTTAGGATTAGATCTCTGAGAGCTGGGTGGATCATTACAGTAGTCCTTTTTGTCTTTATTTACTTGCCTTTTAGTAAGGATTCTGAGTTCTTTATATTTGTTCAGGTGTATGGGGAAGTTAGTTTTGATCCAGGTTTTCTACATTCTATCTCTAGCTTTCATTAGGGAGAGGGTGGCATTGGTTAACCAGTGGGATATATTAGTTTTGACATGTACAGTGCGCATAGTTGCTAGAGAGTTAAGTATGTTTAGAAAAGTACAGTTGAAGCAGATGACAACATCGTCAAGAGGGAGGTGGAACAAGGAAGACCAATTAACTTTGGAGAGGGGAGCAATAAAAGTATTAGTGTCAAAGTGTGACATCTTACAATATTCTATGTATCTGTGTGGTCTGGTGGAACAGGAAGAGAATCTAAAAAATTTAATTTATCACTAAGGAGTATGGCAGAGTTTCAGGGTTGTGATATTTATGGTGGTCTGAGATTAATATCTAGTCGATAACTGAGCTGGAGTTATGCTTTTTATTGGTGTGGGTGGGAGTAGAGATTAGCTGGATGAAACCATGCAAGTTGAAACTCATAGTGGACTGGGGTGAGCAGAGCAGCAGCCAATTAATGTTGACAAACCCTAGAAGGATGGTTTCATTATGTATGTTTTGAGCAAGCCAGTATATTGCTACAACTGTAATTTTGAGGTGGCCATTTATTTTGAGGTTGCCAATTAGTAGTCCAGCAGGGTGAAAGGATGGAGTTGGTGTGTCATTCAGCATGAGTGTAAGAAGATTGGAGTAGATAATGGCCACTCCACCACTTTTTTTCTTCTGGCGGTCTAGGCAGAGTGCATTATAGCCTGAAGGGAGAAAGTCTTTGTCTAGGTTCATTGGTTTTAGCCAAGTTTCAGTGAGAGTAATAATATCAGGAGAGTGGGATTACATCCAGGCATGGAATTCAGCAACTTTGTTCAGAACACTTCTAATGTTCATTGAGTAAAAAGATAAATGTTTTGGTGGGGAGGGTAGAGGTGGATTTTGACTGGGTCTGCCGGGGTGTTGGTTGGAGGGTGACAGTTTGGGCCTGGGTTAGAATGGACATCACCTGATATTAATAGAGTTTATGGCAGGTGTTAAGTGTTGCAGAGAGCTGGGTAAAAGATGAAATACCTAATTTTCTTCTTTAAAGAAACAGGGGGGCATGAAGAAGTTTGATTTTAGGTATTGGGGTATTTAATGGGAATATGGATGGGGAGATTATGAAAGAGTACTGAGGTAGTGCAAAGGCATTTGTATGGGGAGATGTGCTGAGGTATTAGTTGGACATTGCAAGAGGTGAGTAGGTTAAGTAGGATGGTTGGATGCATGATAGGTTCAGTGGAAAGAGGTGTGAGTAAGTGAAGAGAGAGGAGGTATGTGAGAGAGAGAGTAGGAGGCGAAAACAGGGGAGGTAATGTGGAAAGGTGGTGGGGCTGGGTGTATGTAGTTAGTTTTATATCTATGGAAGAAATGAGGAGTGTGTGAGGAGGTTTGTAGGTATCCCATAGATATAGACTTGTTGGTTGTCGATGCCTTTTTAAGTTCTTTTACACCCTTTCTAGACTTATGCATATGTATCTAGGAACTCCCTACAACTTTTGGAGGTGTGGAGATGCTGCTCTGAGAGACTAAAGACATATTTTAGGGTTTGAAATAAAGTTACATTTGTTCAGAAGGGGTGCTGATTGCAACTATATGTGAGAATAATATACATTTAACAGCTGCTCTGTTTCTCAATCTTAAAGAATCAAAATCTCCCAGATTTCATGGATAATGCATTGATGCACACACTGATATTAATGGCGAAGAAAGTGATAACAAAAAAGAGGAAAAGAAGTGATTATCCCATCATGTGTACAGTAAAGGCTTTCTTGAAAGAATAATTCAGGCTAGAGCTGAAAGAAAATACAAGTCACTGCAGAGGCAGGATGCTAGATAGATGGACCCCTGGACATCCAAAAAAATGAAGGGTAATCCAGTTTGCCCATTTTGCTTTCTATGATCTTATGTTCTGACACTCAATCTGATTTTTTTTATATATATTTTTTTTATCTGTTAGCTCTGCTGATAACTTGATTTGGGATGAAGAACAGCTGGTCTATTGAAATTCTATACATTTCTTGGAATTTACTCTAAACTTTACATTGTGACTGTTTAGTTATATAGTCATTGATATATTAAATAAAGGTTTTTTTATTCAAAAAAAAAAAAAAAAAAACAAAAAGAAAGAAAAGAAATACAGCAGTGAATACAAATCTCAGCTAAAGTGCTAGTGGGCATATTTGCTTCTTTATCTGTGGCGTATGTGCATCTCTGCTTGTTATTAGCCATCATGAGAAACACTTCATTGACTGCAATAACTGAAACTAAGGGTACATAATGCAATGATATTTCACCTGTCTCATGCTGCTGAATGCTTATGGAAGACACTGATAATGGATGCATTTTCAAGGTTTGAGTAAATCCAGATCTGATGGAGTGCTTAGGATACAATCAACCAGAAAGACTGGCTATTCCATTTATACAACAACAGCAACAAGAGTACCCAGTCTGTTTCCTGTATGGGTACATATGTTTCTGATACTGAAGTTTTAAATAAATAGATAACTAACTAAATAAATAAATAATTACTATAGATGTCAAAATATCAAACCTTTAGATCAGGGGTAACCATTAATTAAATCAGAGTGCAGTTTTCTGACTATACCAGTATTTTACTCAACCTTTTCTGTGGCAAATTTTGCCACTGTTAATATTAAGGGCAGAATCTGCAGCCATCTCTCCATTTAATGGTTTACTTGACACCCCCTATCTCTGTCTTTCTCATATTGGCAGCAGAAAGGTGAACTTACTGAAAGCAAAGTGGGAAGAAAGAAATACAATGATATAACAGAGAATGAACAGTAAGCTTGTCTTTTATAAACTAATAGGTAAGTGCTAGGCAAACACTCTGAAATTCATTAAAACCCTAGCCACTCCCCACATTCAGTAGCTCCCTCCAGCCACAAGGTGAACAGAGCAAGGTTATAATGCCTTCTACAGATTCAGACAGCAAGACATATTCAGACACAGAGAGGAACTAAATGTGGAGGTGTCTTGATTTAAATAAAAAATAAATGTACCTCAAGGTTGGTCAAACAGGACAAATGCACATGAGCTTCTCCATGTTCAATTTACAATAAGCAAAATCCAATACCACTTCCTTGTGAACTACAGGTCCCTCTCTATGACCCAGAAAACCCATATCATGTATTTAAACTTATTGAAACCATTCACTATCCAACCTAAAACCATATTCATGGACGACTTTAATTACCCCACTATTAACTGTGAATCATATATAACACCAAAGGCACAGAGATTATTGGATTTTGTAAACACAAACTTTCTGGACAAGATTCTTAATACACCAACAAGGAGGGCAACCATAATGGATTGGGATCTCACTAATATGGGAGAGCTCTGCACACTCCCTATTGCAATGTCTTCTCTGAAGGTCAGATCACAAAACTGGTCTCCTTTGATGTAAAAATGAAACCTTGAACCCCAGCTAATCCTGGAATATTCACAAACTAATCAAAGGCTAACTTCCTACTACTACATGATAACCTGGCAAAATTTCAAGCCTCCATAAACCCTGCGAACACAGCTGCCTACACAGAACTGTTCACAGAAACCCTATACAAGCATGCTAATAGCTGTATAGAGGCAGCTGTACTCACCAGGAAGATGTACAGCACTAACTCAATAAACAAGCCACCCTGGTAGAAGCAAAATATCAACAGGCTATATAAAAGAATTAAGAATATCATGCCAAACAGCAGGATTAAAGCACTCTCATCAAACTAAGTAAACAAGTCAGGACACATAACGTTTACTAAAGCCAAATTTGAGGTAAATTTGACCTCCCAAGGCCAAGGACAACCACACAGCATTCTTTAGCTCTCTCCACAACCTCAAAAGTATTCACAATTGTGTGCAGAGCTCATTATAAATGGAGCCACCTATACTGAGCCAGAAGATGTAGCAAATCTACTGGCCGACAAATTTAGCTCCAACTTTATCCCTCTCTCCCCATCAACCTTCCCTCAGGAAATGCCATCAAATATAAACTCACCCTGCTATCACTAGAGAACAAGTCCGTAATGCTCTATCTAAGGCCAAGAACAATGCATCAATGGGCCCAAACCATATCTCAGGATGCCTTCTAAATAGGATGAAATATGATTTATCAGGCCTTCAAGAATTGCTATTTAACTGAAGCTTCCTAACAGGTGTCATGCCTCATGAATGGAGAATGGCAACAATCATCTCTCTGCACAAAGGTGGGCCATCTACAGACACTGAAAACTACAGACCCATTAAGTCTCACTAGTTTCATGTGCAAAGTTGCAGAAAGAATTATTATGGAAATGATCAGTGCTATTATAGGAAACCTCCAGACACTGGACCCAACCCAATATGGTTTCATCAAGTGCAGGTCATGCATAGTCATCTTACTGGACTTCTTTGAGAAGGTCATCAAAGCAATGGATGAGAGAAAAATGGTTCACACTGCCTACCTTGACCTGGCCAAGGCATTTGACACAATCCCCCACTCAGGCATTGTTGATAAACTTAAGAGGTTAGGTACAAATACTTAAGTAACCCAGTGGATAGCCAGCTGGCTCACAGGCAGGACCCAGGAAGTCAGAAGTGGAGAGTCCACCTCTATAAAGAAATCAGTCACAAGTGGAGTCCCCCAGGGATTAGACCTGGGACCAATCCTTTTTGGCATTTACTTCTCTGAAGTCAAGACCAGTTTCAATGGCCACTGGCTGCTTATGTTTGCAGATGATTGCAAATTAGGAGCTGCCATTGAATCACGCATCAGCAAAAATGTTCTTCTGGAATGGCTTACACAGACAAACAACTGGTGCCAGAGCCATGAACTAAAATTAAATCCCAATAAATGCATAATTATATCCCTCAGGAAGTCATCCACCCTGGGTAAGTATCATATTGACAACACACATTTAGGAGATGACCCAGTAAGTACTCAGGGACCTAGAGACACACATAGATAGTAATCTAGCTTTTGACCATCACGTGTCTACAGTAGTGAAGAAATCATTCCATGTTTTGCAACTTATAAACAAAGGTGTAGCATCTAGGTCCAAGGAAGTCATTGTTCCACTATATTTGGCACACATCAGATGTATCATCGAGTACAATGCCCCTTTTGGTATGTACCTAACCAGGCATATCCGACAATCAGAACATTCACAGAGCTTCTTCACGAAAAGTATACAGGGTGTAAGTAACATGTCCTATGCAAACCACCTCAAGATCCGACCCTGTACAGGGAGATCTATTCCAGGCATACATGAAAATGTCAGACCTGACCCTGATGGACCTCCTACATATCTGCAAAACAAACAGCACCAAAATTACCTATTATAAAGACTTGAACCTCACCTGTGATATGAATAGGACTTGCTAAAGAGACAGGTATGTATTCCAGAGACTACCCTTTCTCGGGAACAGTTTCCTCATCCATGTGAAGCATAATTCCTCCCTAACCCAATTCAAGTGTAACTTGGGCAATTTGATGGGGAACAGAAATGGCATCCCTGGTTTGGCACCTACATCTCTAATGGACACAGGCAACTTGTAAATGGTTCACCTCCTAGGTCCCTTTTAAATCTTTTACCTCCAATCCCCTGCTTATGCTTATCAGGAGTATCTGAACAAAGATTTGGGATGCAGAGCTAGACTTAAAAAGGTCCTTGTGGTCGTTAACCTAGTAAGTACCTATGAACCTATAAACCTGTCAATAAGATAGACAAGGGTATAACTTGAAACTGCCCATCCAATTATCCAGGTATGTCTTGAAGATTGCAAGGATGCTATTTTGCTTTATATGTAGTGGAAGTTTGTTCCAAAGGTGGGAATACTTTGGGATATTAACCTATAGTGTCAACATGCCTTATATATCTGCAGATGAAGGTATAGTTCCTTTAACTTGATATTTGACGGACCATGTGTTCTTTGAAAGAACTTCTTTGAGTCAGTCACCAAGGCTGTGGATGAAGGTAAGGCAGTCATTCAGCCTACCTCGATCTGGCCAAGACCTTTGATACCATTCCTCACTCGGGAATTATTGATAAACTGACCAAACTAGACATCAACCCCTATATCACTAGGTGGGTGCAAACTGGCTCACAGACAGAACACATAGTGTGAAAGTAGCAGACTCCAAGTCAGACTGCTGACCAGTCATGTGTGGAGTCCCACAGGGATTGGTCCTTGGTCCTCTCCTGTTCCGTATCTACTTCTCAGAAGTCCAGGTCAACACAAAGGGACTCTGGCTGACCAAGTTCACAGATGACTGCAAGCTGGGAAGCATTATTAACTTCTCAAGTGATGCAGACATCCTACAGAAAGGCCTTACTGAGACCAATGACTGGTGTCAAAACCATGGCCTCAAGCTTAATGTCAAAAATTGCGTCATCAACCCCATTGGTAAAAAAACAGTTCACACGAATTAGCACATCTATGGGAGCCCACTGAAGACATTGAAGGTGTTATAAGAGATCTGGGGATGCAGGTTGACAGAAACCTCTCCTTCGACAACCACATTGCCACTGTGGTCAGAAAGTCCTTTTATGTGGCACATCTCATTACGAAGGGTTTTGCATCCAGGAGGAAAGAGGTCATCGTCTCTTTCTACTCTTTTCCTAATTAGACCAGTCATCGAGTATAATGACCCATTTGGCATGTACCTCACAAGACACCTGCAACAGCTGGAGAGGCCACAAAAGTACCTCACTAAGAGGATCCTAGGCATTAAACACATGTCCTACACAGACAGATTCAAAAGATTCCAGCTATTCTCTGTCTCATATTGCCTACTTAGAGATGATCTCTGCTTGACTTACAAAGCCATGTCTGATCAAGCTCTGTTAGAAATACCACAGCTAATGAAATCCCAATCCCTCCTGCACCACACACTCCAGAGACCTCAACCTCATTACCACAATCAACAAAATATGCTGGAGGGACAGGTTCCTCACCCAGAGACTGCACATACTCTGGAACAGACTTCCCATGTCAAGCAGAGTACCTCGATGTCCCTCTTCAAAATAAATCTTGATGAGTGGATGGGTAATAGAAAGTTCATCCTGGGATCACTCCAGTGGCTCAACTTAACAGAGGCACTGGGAACTAACGTCAGGTGGCACAATGTCAAAGCACTTTTATGGGCTAGACTTGTAAAGGCTCCAGGGTCATTTGCTTATTACACACTTATGACACTATGAACCTATGAATAGGACATCAAAGATGGTTGGATATTTCATGACTTAAAAAGATGTTCCCTATGGAGATGTCTTTAAGAAATGTGGCAGAGAGAGACATACGCCATTTGTAATGATAACAATGATTTTTGTGGCCATTGATCTTTTTTGTTAGAAATTCCTGAGATTTCTCAAATGGAGTGGTAGGTTTAAATTAACACATGCTGTGGATATTCAATAATGGATCTAATGAGATATGAGTAAAGGGAGAGATTAAGACTACTTTGTCTCTACAGGAGATGCCTTAGAATATTAGTTGAGCCTGATAAAAGGCTTTCCAGATTACTGGTTGAATGTGATGGTTAAATGTGATGCTAAAAAGAGAAGAATGCCTATATCTCTTAAAATAAAGTCTGACTAGGTGAGTATGTCATCTATAGGGTATGGGATTTTTTATGTTTATCAAAATGAACTATGCTACATTTGTTCAAATGTAATTTGAGACTATTGTCTTTGCACCAATTGTTAACATGTTCTAACCCATGGTATTTGTTCAGTATATTTTTTTCTTTTTGCTGCTGACCTTTGAATTTGTCCTGAGATCTCTCCTCATTTACCACGTCTACTACTATACTTCACAGAATTACTATTTATGTCCAACCAAAAAAGCTCAGAAATGAGATAGCAGGGAAACAGGTATATAGCTTCAAATGTCTGGAGAGGTGGTTGAAGAGTAGGGAAGTCAACTGGCACAGTGCAGGGGTAACATGTGACAAAAGAATGCCAAAGAAGCTGAACAGTAAGGTGTACAAAACAGTGGTGTGACCAGTACTACTGTATG
The DNA here is from genome assembly GCF_019279795.1 of Protopterus annectens. Lineage (NCBI taxonomy): Eukaryota > Metazoa > Chordata > Ceratodontiformes > Protopteridae > Protopterus > Protopterus annectens. The sequence continues at coordinate 1,843,112,596 of NC_056733.1, read as the reverse complement.
ATACAGAAACCTGGACAGTAAAGGCAGAGCAGCAAGTAATGGAGATGAAGTGCCTAAAACAGGTGGTAGAATGCACACTGTGGGACAGACAAAGAAATGAGGACATCAGGGCAGAAGCCGCGGTGGCTTCAATTGCAGAGAATCTCAAAGAAAACAGATCACAGTGGTTTTGTAACATGTAAAGAAAAGCAGAAGGCAATCTTGTGAAGAAGATTTGGGACAGACAGGAAGACAAGAGGAATGAGGGTGTCCAGTGAAGAAAAAGATAGATTGTGTGAGAAAAGCTCTGTGACAGTCTGGCATGACTGTTGGAGAAGGAAGGAGAGTGGCACTGAATGAAGAGAGAGATGGCAACAGTTGATGCAACACTCCTACCCCATGTGGAAAATGGTAAAAAGGGAGTCAACAGGGATGATGATGACAATTAGGCTTCCTATGTTCAAACAACAGTGATATGACAATATTTAAGACCATGACATCCTCAAAAGTGTATGTGCCTTGCAGCCGGACTGCACTATATAGTCTCTCCATTGATCAGTTGATCAGTGTATTCCTCATCCAAAATCACAATCTGGGGGAGGGCAGGAATTTTGGTATCAGAAAGGGGTCAGGTGCAGAAATGGATCAAGGCATAAGTCAGCTCAAAGTACTACTATCTGTACAACATATACGGGATAATCAGCTGTTTTAATTTATAACAGGGCTATTTACAGGAAGAATTGGACTAAGATAGACATGCTCTATGTTTCAAATGTAGGCGGTTACTCAGGTCCATAAAGACCACCATTGCAGACTGTCTCAGTGCAGGAGAATAATGAGTTTGACATCTGAAGACAGCAAGTATTTCTGTTTTGAACCTCTACATCACCACTGTCTTTTTTTGTGTATCTCTGATAGATGCATGTTTCAAAGGGGTATCTAGGTCTCACCCATAGCACGATTATCTTCTAAAACAAAAGATAGCACTTAAGAACTTTTATCAGCTTTTTAGTCCTCAAGCCCCAAACCCACTGTTCTCCCCCCATGCTAGATGGAAGATATGCTACACTGTATTATCTTTGAAATTAAATAGCAGGATATTTGAAAGGGTATCATTCATATATATTTACCCCTCTTTCCAAACTTACTTTTTTAAATGTAGAAACCGCACTCTCCAAAGCTAAGAATACAGCATCCATGGCACCAAATGACATCCCGGGCTGTGTACTACATGAACTACAAAATAAACTGGCACCTCACCTAAGTGTCACATTTAATCATAGCCTCACCTCAGGCTTTGTGCCCACTGAGTGGTGCACAGCTACAGTTATCCCACTCCACATGGGGGGATCCACCTTGGATCCCGGGAACTGCTGTCCCATCAGTCTGATGAACCTGATCTGCAAGGGCATGGAACACATTATCATGGAACTTATAAACAAAGACATTGGCAACCTGCAAACACTGAACCCCACCCAATTTGGGTTCATGAAGGGCCGATCTTGTCTCCTGAACCTGAATGACTTCTTTGAATCAGTCTCCAGAGCTGTGGACAAGGGTAAGGTCCACACAGCCTCTCTGAACCTTGCCAAGGCCTTCAACACCATCCCCCACTCTGGAATAATAGATAAACTTACTAAGCTGGGCATAAATCCCTACATCACTCGATGGGTTGCCAACTGGCTTACTGACAGACCCCAGACTGTAAAAGTAGCCGACTCCAAATCCAGCTCTAGACAAGTGACAAGTGGAGTACCTCAGGGTTCAGTCCTGGGATCACTCTTGTTTGGCTCTACTTCTCTGAAGTACAGGCCAACACTAAGGGTCTGTGGCTAACAAAGTTTGCAGATGACTGCAAACTGGGAACCATTATTGAATCCCCAAATTATGTGGATATTCTACAAAAGGGCCTCACAGAAACAGATGCTTGGTGCCAGAGCCATGGGCTCAAGCTTAATGCCAAGAAATGTAGAGTTATCCCCTTTGGGAAAAACCATGTACCCATGAATTACCACATAGGTGGCAGTACACTAAACACTGAAAGTGTGATGAGAGACTTAGAAATACAGGTGGACAGTGGTCTCACCTTCGATAACCACATCATCACAACAGTTAGGAAGTCCTTCTATGTGGCACACCTCATCATTTAGTGCTTTTCATCTAGAAAAAAGGAGGTCATTGTCCCACTGTACTCATCCCTTATTAGACCCATTATAGATTACAACACCCCATTTGGTATGTTCCTCACAAGACATCTGCAACAGCTGGAAAGGCTGCAGAAATACCTCACTAAAAGAATCACAGGCCTAAAGCAGATGTCCTACGCTGACCATCTAAAAGAACTCCAGCTATACTCTGTGGCATATTGTCTACTCAGAGGTGATCTCTGCTTAACATACAAGGCCATGTCAAACCCTGAGCTGTTGGATATGCTCCACTTAAAGAAATCCCAATCCCTCAGAGCCACACACTCCAGGGATCTAAACCTTGTCATCACAATGAACAAAACATGCTGGAGGGATAGGTTCCTGACCCAGAGACTCCCAGTACTCTGGAATAGCCTGCCCATACATGTCAAGCAGAGCGCCTCCTTGGCCCTCTTCAAAAGGAACCTTGACAATTGGATGGGAGATAAGAAATTCACCACGGGGATCACATCAGTCGCCCTGCTAGACAGGGGTCCAGGGAAGTAAATATTGTGGGAAGAAATATCCAGGGAATTGTTATGGCTAGGCTTGTATAGGCCCTAGGGCTGATAGCCTAGTACCAACCTATGAACCTATGAACCTATGAATAAATATGCATCAGTATTCCACTCTAAATTACAGTCAGAAAATTGGCCATGGCAATGGACACTGTTGGAGGTATGGGATCCCCAATCTGATTATATCCATAAAATATGGAATTTTAGTAAGGTGACAGGTGGTCAATTATTTACCTTGCTTCATGCTACATTTATTCTAGTCATCCCCGTGCCCACTTCCATCACCACTGCTAAACATGGATCCTGAGTATTCTGAGGGGAGGGGCATAGCTCTGTTGACCATGACTCCATTCATGGACCATCTTTGATGAATGCTCTCCTTCCTGGATGAGCATGCCCATCCCTTTCTGCCAGCCGGTCAGATACACAAACAACTAATCAAACCATGGACAACTAGATCATAGTTCAGGCTTTATCCTTATATGTCACAGCACTGGCTTAAGTTAACAGGTCTTTGGTTGAAAGCTAGCAGCTCTGTTAAGTTGACCACAAGGCTGACTGTCTTTAGTCAACTCCTTCGATTTACATGTTTTGTATTTTTCTCTCCCAACAACAGGATTCCCCATAGCACTTGCCTTCTTTGCTGGAGTTAGGTTGCAATTGTCTTAAAACTTAGTATTATACTAGTTACTTAGTACATGGTATCATAAATATTTAAGCATGTCAGAATGGAATGATTTATTTTCAGTGTTTATATGTAGCAAGATCTTGCATAAATTCATAATCCAAATGTATACACAATTCATGTAAGTTCTATATTTTTATAGTAATGCCATCAATTTTCTCTTTATTATAGTCTGAGTTGTTTTACATTGGATGTTACTGCAATTTTTAATTTTGATTTGTGGTATGCAATGATAATGAAGATTGGTTCTATTATAAAAAAGAGAAAATTCAATTAGTCGGTTGGATTTTATGCTCTCTTTATTAATGTTATAAAATTAATATACACCTTACAACTGTTGCAGAAATGTTTGTTTCAGAAGAATTACAGGGTTAATTGCCGTGATGAATATCACTTGGTTCAACTGTGAGTACCACAGTAAAGAAAATAATAGAATTTAATCAAATTTCCTCTATCACTTTCATTATATCATCCTGTGCAATATCACTACCAAGCCCTCAGCAAGATTAGGAGTTATCCAGTGACATGACCTGCCATAGCTACATGACCTCAACATTCTACATAGTCACCCAAAAATGCCCTATAACTATTGTACTATTGCAACAGCATACTCCTATTACAACCAGCATTTCTAGAAGAACAACTTGTGACATCATTAAGATCAGTTACTATGGAGACTCCACATTTGCAGTTAATGAAAACCAGCAATGGAACTTTGTTTCACTGTAACCATAAAAACCTTTTCCCACACATCTATTATAAGCACAATGGTGTGGACCTGCCTTTGAACATTAGTAGATGTTACTGGCTACTAATGTCTGTGTTGTGAATCATTTTTTAGGAATCCATTTGTTACTGAAGTTTTGTAATGATTATAATTGGGTTTGTTGTTTACAGGTAACTATTTTTGCACAATGATCGTTTGATTATGATTCTTTGATGACAAACTTAGAACATGGTATCATAAATATTTAAGCATGTCAGAATGGAATGATTTATTTTCAGTGTTTATATGTAGCAAGATCTTGCATAAATTCATAATCCAATTTTCTTAGCAACAACAGCAATAACAAGTTCTGCACAGTTTTTCTCCTCAGGCAGTGGGAGAAAATGCAAAAACCACAGTCAATTAATCAGTCAGTCAGTCAACCACACATACTAGTAGAGGATTATTGTATTGTAATAGCAGAGGGAAATGTAGGTATTGCTTAACTTTACAAGAATTGCATAATTCACATGGTTACCAGTGCTAACATGGATCCTGAGTATTCTGAGGGGAGGGTGGAGCTCCGTTGACCATGACTCCATTCATGGACCATCTTTGATGAATGCTCTCCTTCCTGGATGAGCATGCCCATCCCTTTCTGCCAGCCGGTCAGATACCCAAGCCACTAATCAAACCATGGACAGCTAGATCATAGTTGAGGCTTTATCCTTGTGTGTGTGTGTGTGTGTGTGTGTGTGTGTGTGTGTGTGTGTGTGTGCGTGCACGCACCCATGCCTGTGTGAGTCCACAATCTATTGATCTATTAATTATCTTGATATGAAAACTTATCTTGATATGAAAACAAAAGTATTTATTATGACTTTATGACATATATCACATTTATTAGTAGTTCCTGTTGTGTGATCGAGGACCCCAAGAGCACTCTTTGTAACTCTGCAACATTGTGGGATTAGAGGAATGCATACTAAGTCCAAAAGTGCTGTATCTTGGAGAATTCCATTTCTGTGGGTTACAGTTATCTCAGAGTTAGTCTGTAGCAGTAGAAGCGGTGTGGGGAATCCATACCCGCACATCCGAGGGTGCAAGAAAAAAAAATACTTTGTTTTCACTATGTACCTGTTTATTTGCTATGAGTGTAGTAATTCCCAAATGTTTACTAACAATTATTTTGTCTGTATTTACTATATCTGTATTTTTACTAGATGTTTGTTAAACTGTAATTTGTCTGTTCTGGAGCTTTTCTCCCCAGGCCTCTGCTGAAAAACAACCTCTGTCCAGTCAGACTTTCCAGGTAAACAAATGTAAAATAAATAAATAAAGAAGGTTACTCCCTGCAAAAGTATTTTTAAAATGTAACAATCAATTTCACATTTTGTTGTTATACTAGATGAATCACAGTTAATTTGTAAAAGATTCAGGACACACTGTTTTGACTCTTGAACTTCAAAATTGGTTGTCCGTTTAGAAGACCACATGCACTAACAAAGCTAGCGACCTTCAAGATGTTTCTCGCATCAAGTCTCACATCATTTCTAAAATGTTGCTTATTGAAAATGTTTTGGGAGTACGACACCAGGTAAATACACATTTAATGAGGGGAATATCAGTAGAGGTCATTCTGACTGATCAAAACTGAAAACTGAAGGGAATGTACCCTGGCTGCTGTGGACTGCATACTTTTATCAGGAAGATGATCCCAATATGTTTGTCTAATGCCAATCTAAATGTAAATTAAGGGGATTTTACCTGTCTATGTCTCTTGATGTAGTAACTATTTCCTTGCTTCCAGTTTTCAAATATGTCAACACAAAGATCATACAGGCTAGGAGTACATGTGTAGTCATTTTTACAAGATGGTGCAATCCTCAAGATAGAGACTGGGGCAGAGAGAGAATACGGGCCCCCCACCACCACCACCACCATATCACTGGGCACAGGAGGCAAAAATGCTTTCTGATACTCTGCATGTGTTCATTTACTGTAGAAGTTAGATGGAGCAACTGGGCAGTGTGGTGAGTAGGTCAGCCATTGGTCATTTCATCTGTGGTAACATTAAGTGGAACCCAAAAAAAGTACTTTAGCATTAAAGGCAAAGCATACCATCTACTTTGTGCAAATATGAAACTTTCAGATTGAATAGTAGATGTGACTACAGTAGAATTACAACAGTGGACTGTGTGTGCGTGTGTAAAATGAGAGCAATTCAGATGAATGAAGGTGAGCCAGCCAAGTTAAATAGAAGACTACAAGTGCAGTTTGTTAAGGCTTTGGTGGTGGAAAACAAACAAACAAAAAAAAGCTGGAGAGTTTTCAGTGGCACTCAACTGCAGGTACATGAGTAATTACAAGGCATATGCTCCACAGGACTTTTGAGGACCCTAGCTCAATTTCCTAACTGCCCATAATGACTGTCTAATTAAGTGACTTGCTCAAGGTCACACAGTAGGCAAATGAAGGCTGAGGGAATCAAACCCTGTACCACAGGAAGCAGCTCTGTATCTGCTCATAGCCTTAACACTCTTTGCCAACTGCTAGAGATCTTATTATACAATACTCGTAATGGAGAAAAAAGGAGAGGAAGAACATTTCCTACTTGTATAAGATTTTTTTTTATTTTAATGAGCTTAAATAAATTCATTTCTGCATGGCAAAATACTTAAAATAACCACAACCCAATATTTTCCAAAGAAAGAATAATCAGTGCCATTTAATGTAGAATGAATGTCCTTATAACACATCTGCAGCTTGTGCTCCAGTAAATAAGTCTACCAATAATGTAGAATGAATGTTCTTATGACACTTCTGCTGCTTGTGCTCCAGTAAATAAGCCTACCAACTCTCTGTGGATATCTGCTTGTGTTCAATATACTGCTTTGGTTAAGTTGCCATCACATAGTTTTCTAGTGATGCAGTTTTGATGTTATCAAGTCTGGCATCTGTGTGCAGGAGTTAATTTTGTTTACCTGAAAGGGTATGCACTATATTTGCATGCACTATATTTTCTTGATTTTATTGGCACTGGTAGTATTTGTACATGTTACAGTTTGTCTGTATGCATGTCTTCCTACTTTATTTCAGTAGCATGCCTGAAAACTAACCCTTCACATCAGTTTAGCAACCTAAGCATCAATAATAAAATAAATAACACTCTTAAAGTTTGGGCAAATGTACTCTGGTAAAGTATTACACATTAGATTGTATTACGAAGTATTATAAAGTATTCTATTTATAATTTCTTAGGTTCACCACACAGACTTGCTGAACAAAAGTTGTGCTTTCAGAGACATCTGACATGTTGTTTTAGACATTGAGGCTTAATATTTTTGAGAAAAATATGTTACATTAAACACAGACATTTGCACACCATGGAGAACTAATCATGTTTTAAATGACATTAATTAACATCCTTCCAATTAGATATCAAATGAAATGATCTGCCGACCATAACAGTCTAACACCTGCTGAAATGGTAGTAGAGCTTATAAAGAGACAGGCACTGGGTAAGTTGCATAAAATCTGAAAGCATAATTATTTTTGTCTAATTTTATTTATATTTCTGTCATATTAACATTTCTGGGGATCCTCACCTCTTATAATATTAAAAAGTAAATACAACATTGAAAAATGCCTCCTTTATGGTCCTTTCTGTTATAACAAGTTAAGATGCATGTCATGTTATTTATTTATTTTTTGTTCTTGTGGCTTAAATGAGATTGTTTAACTGGGCTACTTGCCCCTTTTCTTATTTCCAGAGAGAAAATCTCCACACACACAAACACTCACTAGATAAAAAAATAATTAATATAGTACAAGTTTAGAGATATTCAGGTAGTCAGACTGCACAGCTTTCACATACAGTAAATAAACATGCAACACAAAAAATAGTAGGCGAGGTGAGGAAAACTGCAGATGCACCTTAATATACATGTGGTCCATTGCACAATATTTTACATCCTTCAAAACTGCATATGAGTTTTGTAACCAGTCAGCGTTGTATCATCTTCTAGAAGTTGAAAGAAAGCAGATGAGTGGATAGGAATATATGAAAAAAAGGACAGGAGAGTGTTTCATGTAAAAAGGACTAGTAAAAGACAGGAGCTGGTGCTGATGGTTTGAGAAGAGAAAGGACGGAATATAAAGTGAAGAATGGGGTTAGAATCTGAGGTGGTTTGAGTGAGGTATATGCAGAGGAAGGAGTGAGAGGAAAGAACTATAGAGCAGCATTTAAGGATAAATGTTTTGAATCAAGAATAAGGTGATGCAATTGCACACATCATGGTAGCTGACGTAAGGAGGAAGAAGGTATTCTTCCTGGCAATGCAAGTCAGTGAAAAAGCCAGTAAGTTTGGAACTGTGCCAATCAGATCACTATGTAGGTATAAAACTGAGAAGTAATAATGCATTACTGTATGCTGATTTGGGGAATTCAACTAAGTCAATGAAACTGTTAAACACTGTTTATAACTTTCTGGTTTTAGGGTTCAACCGCCAAAGTGCTAACTTGTATAGAAATTTTCTTTGAGGCACCTCATTTCACTAGCTGTGTTTGCTGTTAGAACGAGAATTCAGACTCGCTACAAAAGGACTTGAGTGTCTTCAGGGAAAAGTAGATTGCCTCCTTGATATCTTAATGTATAGCCAGATAGATGCAGGATATGATGATGAGGTTGATGGAAAAAAAAAAACAGTAGCCAAAACTTTTAAAATGTTTTAACTCCACAGAAACCTAATAAGTTTCTGCATTATAAAATGGGTAAAACATCTGAACTAAATGATATTCTGGTACAGCTTCCAACACCACTCTTGCTCACACTTCTTGCAAAGTTTTGAGCATAAATTATTTTTGACAGATTGATGTTTCTGGAAAGTACAATATATGTAAGATATTTTCAGTGAGCAACACTGTTTTAATGGACTGTTTTATAAACTGCATATTTTTGCAATGGCGTATGTACATTTCTATATCTTTTTCCTCTCCTCACTTCTTATCTGTGTACTTTACTTCACTGGTTGTTGATATATGTGCTTTGTACTACCTTGTCTGATTGTAATCTCACTGTTGAGATTTTCTCCCAGAGCCTCGCTGTAAATTGACCTGTGTCCAGTCGGACCATCCCGATTAACAAATGTAAAGTAAAAATAAATAAAATTATTAAGTTTTGGAAGGTTGACAAAACTTGCTGAGCTTATATGACAAATCAATTTTCATCCAAAGTATAAGCTATCAAAATATAACCAGAAAGCACGTGCAGAAATATATATAATGTATGCACAAGTTTTTGTTTCTATGTGTGTCTATTGTTTATATATATATATATATATATATATATATATATATATATATATATATATATGGTTTCACTTCAGAATCTTGAACTACTGAAATATTGATATTCAGTAGCTCGAGACCGAAGTGTCAAAACTGCACTTGCGCGAAAGTGCAGAATGCCGAATGTGGAAATGTTGAATCCGTGGTTGTGGAGGCACGTACGTGATGTGGGATTCACTGTGTTCATGATGTGCCATGTGGTATGTGGATGTAGCTGGAGATTCAGGTAAGTGATGTTTTACTAGGGGTTTTGGGTAGGGATTTTAGTGTGTGTGAGTGTGTTTGGAGTTTTGAGGTGTGCATTAGGGTAGGTAGGAAAGATTGTGAGTGTGCAAGTGTTGAGAGTGGTGGTACTTGTATGTATGTGATGTGTGTTTGTGCAAGGGGAGTGTAGAATGTGTAGTGGTGTTTTTTGTGTGTTTGTGTTTTTAGTGTGACCTCGGAGTTAATATATATAAATAGTGGAGGTTTGGGGGGGGTGCAGCTTATATGTAGGGTCCGCGCATGTGTTTGTTTTGTTGTGTCTGTGTGTGTTGTGCTGGTTTGTAGTGTAGGGAGAAAGGTGTATGTGTGCTTGTTTGTGTGTGGAGTGTGTATGTGGGCAGTTGCGATTTTGAATTTCGTGCTTTTGGGGTTTTGGGTTTTTAAGTTTTCAGCTTTACAGTCTCGAGATACTGAATTTCAATATTTAAGTATTTCAGCATTGTAAAGTGAAACCATATATATATATATATATGTATATATATATATATATATATATATATATGTATATATATATATATATATATGTATACATATATATATATATATATATATATATATATATATATATATATATATATATACATATATATATATATATATTTAAAAGTATACATTTTATATATATATATATATATATATATATATATATATATATATAATATATATATATCTGGGTCTACCTCGACTCATCCAAATTATATTTCAACAAAACATAATTTTGTGACCCGATTTTTCCGAAAGTTCATTTATTCAATACAAAAGACAATGGAGGTTGTTGTTGTAGATCTTGGCACAGAGGGGATAAGGGAATATTCCCTTTTTCCCACTGTAGTGTGATGTTTGAGTTAGAATATATAAGTAGCGGGGGTGTGGGAAGCACAGCTCCCCATATGTGGGTTGCAGGGGTTTGCCCCCCTGCATACATTTGGCTAGTGTTATCATGTTTTTTTTTTTTTTTTGTGCTTTTTGTTCACTTGGTTTTTGGCAAAAGTGCATTTTCGACTAAATGCACTTTCGGAAAAATAGGGTCGTGAAATTACTTTTCATGGAAAGGTAATTTCGTTGCTTTAACATATACCCATATATATATATATATATATATATATATATATATATATATATATATATATATATATTTATTTATCTAGAGAGAGAGAGAGAAAGAGAGAGAGATATAAATATATATATATACATATGTAAATATATACACAGCACATATCTACAACTTTGTGCATTCTTGTGTATATAGGCATAATTTTAGTGCTAAGAAAAAGGGATGCAGGTGAAACATTTTCTCCATTTATTTAGTGTGAGCATCCTAATTGCATTTGTTGAAATAATGGCCATATGCAGATAGTTTCAGTGCTAACCTTACCCCCCCTCTCACCACCTAAAGGGCCCATATCTATACAGTAAGAATGCAGAGTCCCTGTAATCACATTTATGTAGGTAAAAGCTGCAATCTCTAAAACCAAAAAACACAGCATCCATGGGACTGGACAACATCCCAGGCTGCGTTTTACATGAACTTCAGAATGAACTGGCTCCCCACCTAAGCACTATGTTCAATTATAGTCTCACATCAGGTTATGTGCCCACTGAATGGTGCACAGCAACAGTTATCCCACTCCACAATGGGGGAGCCACCAATGATCCTGGGAACTATCGCCCTATTAGCCTGACGAGCCTGGTCTGCAAAGCCATGGAATGTATCATCATGGAACTCATAAACAAAGACATTGGTAACCTCCAAACTCTGGACCCCACCCAATTCGGGTTTGTGAAAGGCAGATCATGCCTTCTGAACCTGATCGACTTCTTTGAGGCAGTCACCAAAGCCATAGACGAGGGTAAGGTGGTTTGCACAGCCTATCTTGACCTTGCCAAGGCTTTCGACACCATCCCCCATGCTGGAATTATAGCTAAACTCACTAAACTAGGTATAAATTCCTATGTCACAAGATGGGTTGCCAACTGGCTCACTGGCAGAACCTACACTGTAAAAGTTGCAGACTCCAAATCTGACTTCAAACCAGTGACAAGTGGAGTACCACAGGGTTTAGTCCTGGGACCTCTCCCGTTTGGTATCTACTTCTCTGAAGTACAGGCTAACACGTAAGGCCTCTGCCTAATGAAGTTCACAGATGACTGCAAACTAGGAACCATAGTCGAGTCCCCAAATGATGTGGACATCCTACAGAAGGGCCTCACTGAGACAGATGCCTGGTATCAGAGGCATGGCCTCAAGCTCAATGCCAAAAAGTGCATTGTCATCTCCTTTGATAAAAACACTGTACCTATGAACTACGACATAAACGGCAGTCTACTTAACACTGAATGTGTGATAAGAGTCCCTGGGACCCAGGTGAACAGTAGTCTCTCCTTTGATAATCACATCACCACAGTTGTCAGGAAATCCTTCTATGTGGCACACCTTTTCACAAAAGGGTTCTCAACCAGGATAAAAGAGGTCATTGTTCTCCTCTACTCGGCACTCATTAGACTCATTATAGAGTACATCGCCCCTTTTGGAATATACCTCACAAGACATCTGCAGCAGCTAGCAAGGCCACAGAAGTTCCTCACAAAGAGGATTACTGGCCTCAAACAGATGCTGTACACTGTCTCAAAAAACTCCAGCTTTACTCTGTAGCTTATCACCTACTCCGAGGAGATCTCTGCCTAACATATAAAGCTCCAAAACAATACCCAGGCAGTATCCACGCAGAAGAAAAGCCGCCAACTCCATGTAGAGGTTAAAAAGTTTATTCCATAAGGTTTTAATCCACCACACAAACACGAACATATACCATTAACGCCTTCAGAATGAATGTGCAAAAAAAACACATCGTTTTTGTCAGTTTCCTATGACTTCTTCAGATGACCAGTATATTACCAAGAACCTTTTATTTAAATCCTTTTCAATTAATTTATTATCCAATGAAAAACATACTTTAATTGATTTCATGAATAATTAATTAAAATCATGATGTCACTTCCTTAAAAAAGTTGCTTAAGCTCCCTAACTAAAACTATAGATTATGTTCATGAATAAATAATGTAGGTGTAAATACTTATATAGGAAAATTAAAAAGATTAAAAATAACCAATTATTCACTTAAGAGGCAGCTATGTTACACTACTGCTATGATTCCACATGTAACTTCTGAAAGGAAAGGAGCTTTTCCCTGCAGGGATTGTAGGGCCTGTGCTCATATAGCTGAGGTAACAGTATTTGAGCATATTCTTCCCTTGATTTTACTTTCAAACCCAGATTCTATGCTGACTGTAGATCCAAACATGTGGTATATTTGGCAAGATGTAAGGTCTGCCCCTCTTTTTATATAGGTAAGACCACCAGGATGCTGAAGGAAAGTATCCTTCAACATTTTGGTGACATCAGGAAAGTTAATGTATTAAATGCACTGGCCAAACACATCTCACTTTATACAGGGCACCAATTTGAGTTTTTGATATTGCAGATATTGCCAGCTGATAGGAGGTGGAGATTTTAACAACAAAGTTGAGCTAGCAGAAACCAAATGGATTATAAGAATGCAGTTTGACAGAATGCTTGGGCTGAACGTATCTGTGCCTTTAAAACCAGTTTTAAGGACATGCAGATTACATCAATGAATTAATTATTTAGTTAATTATTTAAGCTTTTTATTGGTTGTTGAATGATATTTAAATGTGGTTAGATTTATTGTATTATAGAATCTGATGAAGCACCAAGTGGGAAAACGCTTACCCTGTATTTGAATAAATCATATGCTTTTAGTCATCTTGGTCGCCTGGAGGTTTTTCTGCAGCAATGTACAATTCCTGTAGATTTAATTTTGTGTGTGCGTATGTGTGTGTGCGTTTTATATTCTAATGTATTATTTTGACCTGTAACATAATTCTGGATTATCTAGGTATATTAAGGTGGTTAACTTTAATCCACTAGTAGGAACTGATGAATGCTATGTTAGTTATCACACTTGTAAGTGTAAAAAAGGTAAAAGTATAAGAAAGCAAGAGAGGAATATATGCACAGTCCTTTCATGGGAGCAATACTTGTTCTGTCTGTACACTACAACTAAATGCATATGCTGAACAGTCTTAACAGTTTAAGGAATGTATAAACGTTTAAGCTTATCAGTTTAGGGGATGTATGAAATGTTAACCTAGCTATCCTGTTAAGTCTCTATTACAAAAAATATGCTTATAAGTAGAAGGTAAACATTATAGTAAGGCACATACATTCCAGTTTTATTGTGTTATGTCATATGAAATTACTTACCTTCCTTATGAATGCAACAGAGAAGTACATGGGTTATATCTGATATAACTGGGAACCGAAGAACAGAAGTTGATGGATAATTATATGTGAACTTAAAAATAAATCATTACCAAGGTGTGCAAAACAGAGCAATGTAAGTTCTACATACTTTGCTGCCGTGCCTTCTTATTTATATACCCATTGTCAAGTTAACGAAGTCCTTGTCATATTCCAAGAATGGATGGAGAAATTTGCAAGGAACTTAAGAGGATAACTCAAATGTAGATTACAGGAAGAAAAGGAAAATAATTCCTTGCCAAAATATACAATAATGGGAGGGCTCTTGTTTTGGTGTATGCATGTTTGGTCCCTGTGTTCTCCATAACAGGTCTAAAAAAGGCAAATGTGATCATATAAGGAGGTAATAAAGTAGACATGGAGGTATAAGAATTACAAACCATGGTGTCAGTGGGAAGCTTGACCAGATGCCAAGGGCTATGCAGCATATGAACTGAATCCAATATGTACTAGTAATTATGGTCAATATTCAGAAGTTTTGGAAGCAAGAAACGGACTGGAAGCGATGAAGAAAATGAACAGCAAACTGTGGTACAGCAGAAATAAGAACCGATAAGAACGCAGTAAAGAAAGTAAGTGCTGCAGTACAGAAAGGCAGAAATGAGCTTTAGAGATAAACATGTAACTTGAACTCATTTCACTAGGCATGGATTATACAAGAACCGCACCTAGAAAGCACGGAGGCCACCTCACAGTAATACAAGAAAAAGGCAACGAAGCACAACTACAAAACTAAGAGCAGAACTAAGTACTGAAATATTTCAAAAATAATGCACCCATACGGTAAGAAAAACAGGATTTAAAGTATAACTGAAGGCAGCAGGATATGTCTAAGAAAAATATATATGGGAGGAGGAAAGCATCATTAAAAAGATGGAATATTGAATATTAAATGCAAAAAGACCAACAGATTATGTAAAAAAAGATGGAGGATAAGACTGATGACATTTTCTGTAATTTCCAGCAAGAAGTAGAACAGATGAGCAAAACAGGTTAAAAAATAAACAGGAAATGGAGTCTACAGCTGGTCAGATATTAGATTTAAGACATTAATATCTTTAACAAGCACAATGGCTTGAAGAAGAAAAACAATGTGGTAGGTTGATAAAAACAAAGAAAGTCCGGAAATATAGAATGGATAAGGAGAATAAATGTATCATATATTTGAAAAGATGTATAAAATCTGAATTATTTTTATTAATTAAAACTACAGCAAAGATGTAAATTGTGAAAAGCAGAACATAGAAACACGCACACATGCAGACACATATACACAATGCTAGCAGAGTTTTGTGCTCTTTCAAATGCACTTCCTCTCTAAACCTACATCACCTTTTGGGGGTTAGACCCTTCTACGCATCTAACCAGCTTTGTTTTACATGAAGTTATTTAAATTCATAACAAGCATCCAGCTAGAACTGAAGAATCGGGTCATCATCATCTTTACTTGTAAAGAACTATGCTAAAAGAATATCTCTCAGTGCTGATTCATTCCAGGATATCCCTCTGGAGTTTCTTTAAATAAAGGAAAATTTTTAAATAACATCATCAATAGAACCATTCAGTGTGTGTGTGTGTGTGTGTGTGTGTGTGTGTGTGTGTGTGTGTGTGTGTGTGTGTGTGTGTGTGTGTGTGTGTCTGTGAGTGCTTGTGTGTGCTTTTCCCTTAAAGCATTTTGTGGACATTATGAAGGTTGGTAGCAATGAAGAAAATCTTTACATGGACTGCAGATGAGAGCAGGGAGAGCATAGAAGTCAGAGGTCAAAAGATTATTATTGTTTCTAGTTAGTGATAGATTCAGCTAGCTGTTACACAATGTGTTCATATGCCATTTGTATGTTCAAGGTGTTTTGTTTTTACATTTCTCTGTGCAACAGCATATTTCTTTGTATAATCAATTTTCAAATATTATTGTCTAATTTCTTTACAGATTCATAGATATTCCAATGCTATTAAGTCTTATGACCATTTACACCTTGCAAGTACACACCCTCAGGCCACACCACCTTTCTTAAGGAAAACCATACCAGCTAATCCAGAACCAAAAATTGTGGGTACCCATCCAGTCATCTAGTTTATGGTTAATGTCAGATAGTGAGACACAGTGCTTAACGTGCAAGAAAAGTTTTTTTTCAGAGATTTGGTTGTGACGTGATAACATTTAGTTATCTGTTGGTGAAGATTTAAGTCCCTGGTTCTTGTATTCCTGATTCATTTGACTTGTGGAGATACGAGAGGGTCAGGACAAATGAGTGTCTAATGACACAATGTATAATGCAGAGATCTCCCCTCAAAAGTCTGTAAGACACTTAATAAAGGATGCAGCTTCCAGGCCCTCATGACAGCTCAGAGACTTTGGGCCTGTGGCCTTTTTGGTTAAGAAACTTTGAAGACCTGCTAACTGTTTAATGTGCTTAGTGAGATACTGAAGGGGGCTTTGTACTAATCAATGTTAAGTATAAGGGAGTGAATACCTCTTTAGACCTTGACAATGTTTTTTTCTGCAATTATCCTGCAGTAAATAATTGCATGTCCTGGCAGCCATTGTCACGTGATGGTCAGAAGAGGGGGTGTAATTCATAAGTACACATTCCATAGCAATTGATTCATTTTTATGCAGAATAAATTAGGGTAAATTAGGTGACAGTCAAAAATGAGTTCTTAAAAATATAGCAAATATCAATGGCATATGGCTAAAGAATACAAAGTAAAAAGCCTACCACATGCTGGTCTGACCAAGGATAAGATGATAAGTGTCCAGACTGGATGTGAAATTGAGTTAATTTAATTTGAATATAGCTTGATCTAAAAACACAGCTTGAACTGTGGAACTGGAGTGAGGGAAAGGGTACGGCAGTGAGCTCTGGTCTTAACACTCCTCTTAGCAATGGCAATGATTCAATAATTTTTTTTTAGCTATTCAATTACCTGAAGTCAGTCTAAATCTTCAATTCAGTTTCACCCATATTCATCAATGACTAAATGACCTGAGCCTTGATGTAAATGTAACAATGAATAAAGCCATGATCTTTATTACAAAACTTTATGATGAGCCCAACGGCCATTCAATACTAACTAAAAATAAATAAAATAATAAATAAAAAATTAGAGGTTGTTGCACCTGTCAATGTCCTTGTGTCACTCCTGAGGACAAACTGGTTGGGAGGGTGGCCTAATGGTTAAGGTGTTTGTCTTACAAACACAAGGTGTAGGGTTTGAGTCTTACAAGGGATAATTGGCTAGGCTTACAATGGCTCACAAGAGCAGTTAGCTTAGTACTAATCTATGAAACTCTAATTTGACCTCCATATCAGATTGCTTCCATTATGAGCAGATGAAATCAAATGCACAGTGGATCAGAATCCCTAAACTGCATTTGCTGAAAATATCTTGCCAAAAAATGCTTTTAAATTATTTTTGCATGGGAAGCAATATCCTCTGCACCCCCAATGTTGTAGCAAGCCCCTGCACACACCCCAACTTATATATACCAACTATCAGGTCACACTTTCTAGAAAAAGGGGAAATCCCTAAAAAGGGAATCAATTCCAGTACAGCTTGTTGACAATGTTTTTCCTGTTCAGGAACTCTGATCATTGGCAAGTTGAAGCTTGGGCAGCTGAAGCTCGAGATTTCAAGCTTCATCTAACAATAGCATGACCTTATCAGTAAGTTAAAGTTTGTTTGTTTGTGTCTTTCGGCTTTTCCGAGTTAGGGGTCGCCACAGCAAAACTCCAGTCTGCTAATGATTGGTAGTTGAATTTTATGTGCCCTTACCAGCCCTGATGCACAACCTTCAATGAAGGTACGCCCATTCATGCATGTCTCCACGCAGAAGACTCTCTGGCTGAGAATCAAACCGGACAGCGTCTTACAGTGAGGCGACAACGCTACCTATCAGATAAGTTAAACTAAAAGTTGCACACCATATCTGTTCTCCTCAATAGAAAGGGATACAATTCTTCCAGTTCCTTCTTGTGTAGGTCCCCTGGACTGAAGATTTCCTCAGAGTGATGTATTTACTTACCTAAAATCAAAATTCACAATGAAAACAGTGGTTTTTGTTTACCCTTTCTAATAGCTTCCTGCTCATTGCATTCTTATGATATTAAATAGCTTGTCAGAACCTCTCTAAGACCACAGTGGAGTAATTCTCGATGGCCTTGCCAGACTTTTCTGACTAGGACTTTGGTTTGTTACTGCTGCAGCTCCTGCCTCCCTGGCTTGTCATTAACAGTTTGTCATATGCGGATATACTCCAATCATCAATGCTAGCAAGGCTTTTTCATTATCTGAATAGCTGCTTTCATTGTGTTAGTATCTAAACAATGTTCATAGCTTACTCCCATAATAAACACTGCACATAATCTGGGGACAGATCTTTGTTACTAACTAAGGTAATGAGGCTTGGAAGCAGGACCATTCAGAATCCATGTCCCAAAATCTTCGTGATACATGAGAAAAAACTTCTAAGTGTGACATTTAAACTCATCTCAGGATACTGTCACAAACCATTTGGATTTCCTAGGTGTATCAAATCACTTATCTGAATGTGGACCCCAAACTGCAAAAGAGTGATTAAGCAACATGGCAAAGAAGATGAGGGTAGGTGATTACCTGCCTATATAAATGTAAACTAATTAAGAAGTCTGTAGTGGGATGACTTCTTTCCGGCTAATTCTTCTCTGATATAAAATTTGGTAATGGGCTGTGGATAATCAAATATTCTGATAGCTACAAAATGTACAACATAATTAGTTCAATAACAGATGCTTAAATTCTCATAGATGGTCTACAAAAATCTACGGCTGCTGCAGTACCAATATCCTCACATATATGTCAATAAAAGTAGCATTAGGATGACATTGTGGTAATAAAATAAATGGTCAAATTGTATAACATATGCAATGTAATATGCAATACAAGATATAAGAATTACTGATTTGATGGTCTGTTAATTGTTAAAAGCACTCAACTAATAAACATGGATCAAGGAAATATTTTAATGATCATACGGTGTTTATTTTATTTTTATTTATTTTATTTTATTTTACATTTGTTGACCGGGCTAGTCCAACTGGATACAAGTCCATTTTCAGTAGAGGCCCGGAGAGATAAGCTCCACTCAGCTAAGTAGATTACGAAATAATAATAATAACAATTGTAAAAACTAATGAAGTACAAGAAGGTAGACAATACTAAAATATAAGAAGGTACCCTATAGCAATATAGTAGCAAAAACTTTTTACATGTGTAACTGCATACAAGATATGTTTGCATTATTACAAGTGAATAACAAATTTTACAGGTATAAAACAAAGAATATTTCACACAGTAGAAAGCTTAAATATTAATCACAGAGAAAGCTATCAGGAAATTTAGGTTGAGTAGTTAAGGTGAGAACACAATATTTTAAGTAACTTTCACACTCTGCAGTCCAAGCGTAAAAGTAGAAAATATCTACATGGTGGGTAGTTTTCAAATTCTGCAGTCCAGGAGAGACAGAAACATATATACACAAGGCAGAGGAAATTTACGAGGGTTTATACTCTGGTATAGATATCCAGAGAGACTAGGCTAGTAATAGCATTCAGTAAGTGAGTGGCCCAACTAACTGAGGTCAGTAGAAGTATTATGTACATAGGACTAAAAAGATAGTGAATAAGAGCATGGAATGCAGGAGGTTATTAGTCAGGGTTAGAGCATGGACAAAGCCATTGAGTTTTAAGGAATGTTTTTAGTTGCTTCTAGAAAAATATTGTTGAAGTAAGAGATGTTAGTTCCCTGGGAAGCCTGTTCCAATTTTTTCCCACAGAGTTTAAGAAAAGGCAATCACCTTATCTATTATTGGCTTTATGGTGGCCACTAGTAATTTATTAGCTGAGCGTAGGGTTGTAAGATTTTTGTATGGAGTGATAAGGCTGCTGAGTATTGGGGTATTACTGGGGTGGTGTAAAATCTTTTGGGTGATAGTAAGTTACTGAAGTAGAAGCAGATTTTGCAGCTCTAGCCATCCTAGTTGTTTCAGATTTAGACAATGGTGGGTTCTAAATGGGGAGCCAGTGGCAAATCTGGCAATGTTACAATAGGAGGTTGACAGTTTGTTCAGGTTACTTTTGGATAGATTGGTATAAATGGGGGAGGCATATAGAAGGATAGAGATAAGATGAGTGTGGGTGATGGTAGTTCTAGCTAAAGAGTAAGGAAAGGTTTAATCCTGTACAGGAAATTAATGTGTGAATCGAAGTTCAGGTTATGGTCAATTGTGACACCTAAGAGTTTAATGGTCACATCGAGTGCTATGAGAGTGCCATTATTGGATGTAACTGTGAAATTTATAGGGGAGGATTTCTGTGAAGGAGTGAACAGGAGTAATTTAGTTTTTTTAGGGTTAAGGTGGAGACAGCATTGGAGGAACCAGCTTTCTACTAAGTTGAATACATTTTGAGTGATGGATTCGAGTTCAGCAGAAGAGGCAGCACTACAGATTAATGTGGAATCATCTGCATATTGTATGCAGGTAGCTAGAGGAAGGTTAGCATTTAGATCATTAATGAAGACAGAGAAAAGGAGAGGTCCCAAGACAGAGCCTTGAGGGACACCAAAGGTAATAGGGAGGTGAGTGGATAAGTTATTGTCCCAGAGGACTGCTCGTTGCATGTTTTCTAGGTAGGTCTTGAACCATTTCACTGCTTGGGGGCCCAATGAAAGTGATTCAAGTATATTTAGAGCTAATGGATGGTTAACCATATTGAAGGCCTTAGAAAGGTCAATAAAGAGTGCAGAGGAAAGCAGGTTGTTATTTCGTTTTTTATTAATACAGTCAGAAAAGGATAAGAGTGCAGTAGTAGTACTATGGAATGGCCTAAAGCCATGCTGACAGTCAGCTAATAGGTTATTTTGGAGAAGATGATCAAGTAGTTGTCTTTGGATACATTTTCCATGATTTTAGCTAATGTAGAGTGTAGGACTATGGGACGAAAGTTTGAGAGTTTGGTTGAGTTACTGCCCTTATGTAGAAGGATAATATCTGAGATTTTACAGAGAGATGGGATGGCACCCTCAGTAATGGTTCTATTGATTAGGATGGAAATGGGATATGCAAGCACTCTAGCTGCAATTTGCAGGTATTGAACTGGCAAGTATGTCAGCTGAGGGTGTACAAGGTTACGTTTTTGAAGTAGTGTGTAGATAAGAGATGTTGGAACTGGTTGCAACTGAAATGTAGGATGTAGCCTAGTTGTGGAGGAAGGCAAGATTGAGCTAACATGTGGTAGGGTATTAGCTAGAGTTTGGACGGTTTCAGTAAAGAAGTTGTTGAAAGCATCAGCAATCTGGTTGGAGTAGTTATGAGAGAAACCAGAAGGGGTAGGTGTTTTGGTTTGTCCTGGGTATAGAAGTCTATTAATACCTGACCAGAAACTTTGCTAAAATCCTCTGCATTTTTTTTTATTGGCTGTCGTTGGATTTCATACTTTTATCTTTTACACTGGACTAGGCACAGACACGCAGTCCTTCACAGATTTGGATTAGCAGCATTGTGGTTTGTGTTACACATACATGGATGCCTTCCAAATGCAGGTGTGCCTGGACATCCAGCAGCTTGTTAAGGCTTCTGGCATTGAGCAGAACCACCTTAATTTAATCCTGTTTCACTACTGATATATTTGCTATATTTGGAATGTTTGTTAGCTAGAATTTACCTAGAAAAGCACTATGGGAGTACTATTAGGGCAGTGAGAGCTTTAGTATGAATCTGGAATCCTTTGGTTGAGATGTGTAGAAGATCATTTGCAAAGCAAGTAGCATTATCAAGCATCTTGTTCTATGCTGATACAAACCACATACGCATATAAAGACATTGAATTTTTAGTCAATTGTTGAAGCCAATCGTTGTGTCATTAGGAATTATTCTTAGTAAAGGGAGGAGTCCACTCAAAATAAGAATCTTGCCTACATTTGTGTCATGAGTGGAGAGCTCTGACAGTCTCTTTTTCATATCACACAGTATTTTTTCAGCCAATTCATTTACTCCGACATGAACAACTACCATGTTGTAGTTTGTTTTATAATGGTCTGGCTCAAGTGTCCATAGGGCCTTTGAGACATCAGTGGTCCTGGTACCCTGCTTTTGTCAAACCTAGTGAGTGGAGAATCAGTGTGTTTGTGGAGTGGTCAGATATGCTGGATATGAGTCATTTTGTCTTTTGGTGATGTTTTTAAAAGACATGTTTTCATGTGAAGTGATGTTTGTTTTTTGCTAAGTTCTAATCCACTGAATATCTGCAAATTGTATGTATTGAGGTAGTCAGCACAGCAGTAAAATGTGATGTTTTTTCAGATATTAAATGGTGAGGGCAATTGGACTATATGTGCAATTTATTTTATGTATACTGTACTCATAAAAAATGAAAACCACCATGCTTGAGGCTGTTAATGTGTCATTCCATAACTTCTTTTCATGTAGACTATGCTTAGTATAAACCCAGGAATTCTACAAATCTTGTTAGAAGTTGTCAGACAAACCTGGCAAACTGCTAGAAGATTTAAGTAATGGTTGTAGGATAACTAACTAAGCAAAAGATAGACACTATGTAGGAAGCAGAATGTTTGGGTATGGGAGACTGACAGCAAGAAGAATCACCAATCACAAGGTAACAAAATAAAATGATTGCATCCTATATACTTTGCACGTTTGTGTTAGCTTACAACATTAAATCGTGCATACTTCATTATTGTTATGTACCTCAAAAATATGAATAAGAACCTGACCCCAAGAAATGTGCCCTCAATGCGATAATGAACAAAGAAGATGAATAAAAAGTATTATGCAAGAGGTAAGGGGTGTAATTTTGGTGTTTGATTTAATCAATCTTTGTTATACTTCATTTCATAGATAACTCTTTTATCCATTGTAGATTTATAGTATTTAAGAAGGGGGCATGATGTTTTGTCTCAGTTAGTTTTCACAGAAACACATCTGCTGCAACGTACTTATCAAATTATAATTACAGCAAGCAATACTGTTGACCATGTTTTTATGCAGGCTGTAAATTCCGAGCATGTGCTCTTGATACATATAGTTTAGTTTGGAGGGTTTATGGCTGAGGCAAGCAGAAGTCATAATGCTTTCTCAATTTTGCTGCTGCAATGCGGCTGACAGGGAGAAGGAACAATTTTTGTTGTTGCTTAACTTTGCAGTGTCATTGTTGTATGATAATGAGGTTAATATATTTAAGAAGGGGGTAAGGAGAAAAGTCTTCAGCTTAGAGTGGCTCTCCCCACAAAAATATTTATTTTATTCATATTATCATTACAATTATTTATAATTGCACAATCATTGTGGCTTTTTGAATTCAGTTAATTTTTCCATGTATTTGTTTTATGCAACATGCAGTTTATTATTAGGCATCATTTATTTAACATAAATCCTTGAAAAGAACTGAGGTAGTTGACCTGTGGGTTCTGAATATTATAATTTCAAGAAAAAGCACAGAATAATTAAAAAAAGTCTAGCTATATGGCACAAGGAACTTACCATGGGATTTGGAGAGATGTTAAATGCCAACCAGTCGGATCAAGCACTAGGAGACCAAGGCAGTCACCTAGGTCCCACTGTCTTTGTATGCATCCCACTAGCCAAGGGAGGTGGCCCACTGGCCAAGGGCTGCCACAAAACATACACTTCTTCTTTAAGGATGCATACAGGGTGTGTCCTTAGTAATGTCTGTACATGTGTCTTTAGTAAGATGCGCTCACATTTAAACATTGGAATGGAGCATGCAATTTTTAAGAGATGAACATGGGTTTGCTGTTGCTGTTTCAGAAGAATGTGGAGAACAAATATTTTGATGAAGCACAGAGGTAGAGAGAGAGTGTGTGTGTGTGTAAGTAAAATGTGCCTGTTAGAAATAGCAGGTTGGTTAACTCATTTAAGCTCAAACCCTGAATCTTGAATACAGGACCCTAGTACCTGAATTCTCTACACCATCTGCCAAACTGTCATCAAAAATTGCCTATCAAGGACTGCTGAGTTTCAGTGCATTTTCAAAGAATGTTGAGTTTCTAAGCATTTGCAAACAATGTCGAATTCCACTGCATTTTCCAGCACGGTTGAGTTTCTGTGCATTTTCAATGACTGTTGAGTTTATGTGCATTTTCAAGAACTGTTAACTTTCTGTGCATTTTCCAGAAATATTGACTTTCTGTGCATTTTCAAGGAATGTTGAGTTTCAAGGGAATAAAAGTTTACTGTTGCTCATGCTAAGTCTTTTTCAATATGTAACTAGTTTATTTAACAAATAGCCATCATCAATGTTTGCACTATACAATTAAAAAGCAGTGTTAGCAGCACAACTAGTGTCATAATTGGCTTTGGTGCAGAAGGCTGTGGATTCGACTTCCATACCATGTACATGGAGTGCTGATATTCCAGTTCACCCTTTAAGGGAGGATGGGGTCTTGCATTCCTGAGTGTGTCTTCCTTTGGATAAGATGTTTAGTAAATATGAACCTGTTACCAGTTTGACAGCCATTCCCTATTGCAATATGACCAGCTTACCATTTTTTTGAATGTAACATGGGCAGTTTATTCTTCAAGGGCAGCAGGCAATGAAATGGTACATGAAACACTGAAATGTAAAGCTGTTTGCCAGAAGCAACATTTTCATTGATTATAGATCTCTTTAATGTGGAATTATTTGGATGGCTTTTACTTCTGCAGAGATTTTGTGTACTGACTGATATTGGTGGATTGTAATGAGAGATGTTTGAGTGGCCTTTTGTTGTTTAAAATATTTTGTAATGGGTAGTTTTGTCATTATTGGTTCATACATTTTGTTTCCTTGCGTACTGGAAAAATGTTAAAACCTACAAATTTAAAACACACTTTAACAAGTTGTGAAGACCATGCCCTGGCCCAGCAATCAAGGAGCCTCAATCCTCACCACTAAAACCAGGGAGGTCGTCTTGTATAAGAGAGGAAAGGATAACTAATACACACAGTAAAGTACAATTTCCCTTAAGTGCACACAGAGATCACAGTCAGTCTGGGGCTGGTTGCTCCCTTGCTCACCAGGTCCCCAATAAGACTCCCCACTGGCACAGCTATAGGGTCCAGGTCTCAGCCTAGATGGGCAAGCTAAAACCTCCAATACCCTCTCTGTCCAACCAGTGCTTTATGCCCCTGCTAAGTAGCTGACACACAACACACACACTTTCAGATAAGTATTTATACAACTTCACAGACATTCCTGGGAAAGGCTGACACAGATTCTCCAGCTGTGCCCCTTTACCCAGACCATACGGTAGTAATCCCTGCCACCACCAAGCTAATAATCTCAGCTACTAAAAGGCCTTTAAAAGGGTGTCCAATTATTACTGACCAATATTACTATCCAATGTTAATGTGACTATTCAATCTAGGCTTATTGGAAGGGCTTAGACAGTAAACTCTATAAATATATAATGTACTCTAAAGCATAATTTATCTCTACATAAACCAGCCACAGGTAGAAGGTTTTAAAAATATTTAATAATAAATAATTGAAACACAAGACAAAACTACTACACCACAGAGATATTTAAGAGTTCAGAGATCACACAGAAACTTAAAATAATACAGTAGGACAGGTCTAATTTCAAGCCGCTGAATCACTTACAAATGCCTTCTACCAGCACCTGCAGCACTGCATGGATAAGGCAATCCCAAGCAAAACAAAGACTCTTTGTACCAAGGGCAAGCGTCCAGTCTGGTGGACCCCAGCCATAAACAAACTCTACAACAAAAGGAGGAAGCTACTACAAGATAGAGCAAAATCCTTAAAAGGTAAGACACCCTTGATCACTATAAGTAAAAAACTAAGAGCTCTCATAAAATCATCCAAAGCAAATTTTGAGAGAAAAATAGCTAAAGACTCAAAGGACAATCATAAGGCCTTCTTTAGCTATGTTAGAAACCTGGGAGGAAACTCCCAGATATGCTCAGAACTAGTTCAAAATAATGTGAAGATTACTGATCCTACAGACATCGCCAACATACTGGCTGACAGGTTCAGTGCAAACCCCCCCCCCTCCCCCACAAAAGGAGAGATATCTATACCAAATGGTTGCAGCCCCCCAAACATCTCAAATGCCCAAGTGAGAACTGCTCTCTCCAAAGCAAAAAACACAGCATCCATGGGACCTGATGGTGTCCCAGGCTGTGTGCTCCACGAACTCAATGAGGAATTAAACCCACAGCTAGGACAGCTGTTTAATCATAGTCTCACCTCTGGATACGTACCCAGGGAGTGGCGCACTGCGACTGTGGTCCCACTTCACAAAGGTGGTGCCTCCACAGACCCTGGAAATTACCGGCCCATTAGCTTGACAAGCCTTATCTGCAAAGCTATGGAGAGGATCATAATGGACCTCATAAATAAAGACATAGGGAATTTGCAGACTTTGGATCCAACCCAGTTTGGCTTTGTCAAAGGCAGATCATGCCTTTTAAACTTGGTTGACTTTTTCAAAACAGTCACCAAAGCCATTGATGAGGGAAAGGCAGTCCATACAGCCTACCTCGATCTGGCGAAGGCCTTCGATACAATACCCCACTCAGGTATCATTGAAAACCTCATCAGCTTAAATGTTAACCCATACATCACAAGATGGGTTGCAAACTGGCTGAGTGACAGAACCCACAGGGTCAGAGTTGCTGGCGCCATGTCAGACTCAAAGCCTGTCACAAGTGGTGTCCCACAGGGCTCAGTCCTGGGCCCACTCTTGTTTGGCATCTACTTTTCCGAAGTACAAGCAAACACAGGAGGGTTATGGCTGACAAAGTTTGCAGATGACTGCAAACTGGGCGCCATAGTCGAAAACACATCTGACACAGATATCCTTCAGAAGGGTCTCACAGAAACGGATGACTGGTGCCAGAGCCATGGCCTAAAGTTAAATGCCAAAAAATGCATAGTCATAACCTTCGAGAAAAACAAGGTTACCCCTAGCTACCATATAGGTGGTAATCCTCTGAGCACAGAAGAAGTTATCAGGGACCTGGGGACCCAGGTTGACAGTAGCCTGTCATTCGACACGCATGTAGCTAAAGTAGTTAGGAAGACCTTCTACATTGCCCACCTCATCATGAAGGGATTCACATCTAGATCAAGGGAGGTCATAGTCTCCCTATACTCATCACTCATCAGACCAATGATTGAGTACAATGCCCCATTCGGAATGTATCTGACCCAACACTTGCAGCAGCTAGAGAGGCCACAAAAGTTCCTCACCAAAAGGATAAAGGGTCTCAAAAATCTGTCCTATGCTGCCCGACTGAAAGAACTCCAGCTCTATTCAGTCGCTTACCGCTTGCTCAGAGGTGACCTTTGCCTGACATACAAGGCCATGTCAAACCCAGAGTTGATGAATATGCTTCACCTCAAAAAATCTAGATCCATCAGAGCCACAAGGGCGGGAGACTTAAACCTCGACACAGCTATTAATAGGACATGCTGGAGGGATAGATTCATCACCCAAAGTCTCCCTATGCTGTGGAACAAAATCCCGGTATATGTGAGGCAGAGCACCTCGCTGGCCTTGTTCAAGAGAAATCTTGACCAATGGATGAGAGATCGCAGATATACTCCAGGGATTACCTCAGTGTCACTGCTAGACAGAGGCACAGCAAAATAATGGGTATAGTTCCCCATGGGATAAGCTTATAAATGCCCTCGGGCAGATAGCCTAGTATGAACCTATGAACCTATGAACTAAGAAAAATACCTAATTAATCTTTACTAGCTTTAACTATTCCTACAAGAAATCACAGTGCTAAAAACTTACATGTGAGCTTAGGCAGAGTGCTGAAAAGTTGGGTATCAAGATCAAAATGTTCCCATTCTCTTGTGAGAAATAGTATTTAAACATTACTAACAAACATGTCTCTAAGGCCCTCCCAAATTGCATCATTTTTGACACTTAGTCTGGAATTCTCAGGCCATAAACTGCATTATTTAGCAATCTAACACCTGTATAGAAACTTACAACAATATAAGTCATTTCACATGTATATTCTAACAAAAATCAGTGCACATTCCACATCTAAATTCTGGTCATAAACTTTAGCCTTAAAACAATGGGCATGAAACCTTCATCCAGACGCACTAGAGCTGAATTTTAACATGAAAGGGTCACACCATGCTTCACTGGGCCAGTAGAGTGCAATGTTGTTACATACTTTGCAGTTCCACATTTCAAAGTGTTCTTTTACACTCAAGAAAACATGCCTGTATTTTACATTTATTTACAAATGCCAGAATTATATATCAAATTCTATTTGACTAGGATGGAAGCCTTCGCCCAACTCTCCCCAATCATCGCACAAGTGTTGCTGTATTATACAAGGAATATAATTTAATATAATCAGGATGGTGCATAAAAGAACACATGCATGTATGCATGGTCCAGAAAATGTGTGCAAGGGACCTATGGTTTGAAAACAGTCCAAAGGTAAACTTAATCCACCACTGGCCAGATTCATTTTCTTTGAATGCAGGTTTTAATGCCATTTCAATGAATGTGAGTTTCAAGAGCAGAGAAGTTTACTGTTCATGCTAAGTTTGTTTTCATTGTAAGACTGTATAGTTTTGTTTAGCAAATGGTTATCAGCATTTGTGCTATTTAATTTGAAATAAAAGTTTTAAATATCACTAATTGTAGTAGAAGTAAGGAAGAAAACTATGCACACTGACAGGTTTGAACAGTGTTTATGGAAACTGGGAATAAACAGCAAATTAATGGGAGAGTGAAATGGCTGGGGAGGTTCTGCTGGGGGGATGCTGTGGAGGGCTGCTATGATGGGGAGCTTTGATCCATTACCCTGCATAAGGCTACATTTGGCCATAATCCGGCTCTGTTGCAAACACTAACTGGTTAACCCAAGTTGGTCAATTGACAAAGGATCTCAGATAGAGAAAGGTAAAGCCTTATGGAGAAACACTTCATTAATGGTTAAGTATCATGTCTCTGAACTAAACACTGCACTGCCAGATAAGATTGTACTACTGTTCTCCTTACTAACCCATGCATCTCAGGAGTATAGGCACCCTCTATTCACCCAAACAATGACAAGCAGGTCCCTTCCCACTCATTTACATACCCTCATCCATGCTACAAAACACAGAAATACACAAACACACACACACACACACACACACACACACACACACACACACACACACACACCCACACACACACACACACACACACACACACACACTCACACACACACACACACACACACACACACACACACACACACACACACACACACACACACACACACACACACACACACACACACACACACACTCACACACACACAGAGTCTGCTTTCCATATTTACCTCCAACAACACACACACACACACACACACAGTCTGCTTTCCATAATTACTTCCAACATGGTCACACACATATACTCACAACTCCATGAAACCTTCCTGTGATTGTGGTATGAACTTTGACCATTTCCACAGGGGTAAATGGGTCAACATGTACCTCTTAAGTTCTTAAGCTCAGAAATTCTGGACAGAACCAAAAATAATGAGGAGGCAAAGACTCAAAATCAGGAACAATTTTAAATACTACTTTAATTCACTTTGAATACAACAGGTTTTGCAACAACATATATCTTCTGAACAACAGGAAGCATGAAAATCTGTTGTCCAGCATTACTGACTGAATATAATCCAAGGTGATTTATCTGAAAATCAAAAACAAAATGATATTGCAAGAGATAGGGCCAAAATATAAAACAAAATCAGGTACATTCTACAAAACCGGGGACATCTGAGAGGCATGGGTGAACAATGTTCTTTGATTCACTGTCAACACCACTTCTAAAGGAAAGCACAGGGATAATGTGTATCAGCTGCTCCCCAGCACTGCAGAGTTTGCATGTGGATTCAACACTAACACTGCTGTCCATGCTAAGCACACTGCCAGTAAAACGCAATGGTGGGACAAAGATCTCTTAAGTTGTTCAGGCTTGCTACAATGTGGAAACTAATACAGTTAAGTCATCTGCTGTGCAATACGCCTTTCTGAATCTCTGTATTAGAGTATTATCAAGATATTCAAAATATGATGCTTAAATACCTGTCTGAAAAAAAAAAAAAAACTTCTTTGACTGTTCTATGGCAATGTTGATAACTTGGCATATTTCAGGTTAGGTGTATATACAATTCTGCCTACGTGCGTGACACATTTTATTCATATTTTTGAAACATTTTTCTCTTTAAGTTTTGCTTTAAGACTCCCAATATTAGTTTGGTTGCATTTTTGGAAATTAAGGAACCTATGGCAATCAGGCAAAGAGCTACCGTCACATGTTGTGAGCGGTAAGTGTATGTGTGTGTGTGTGTGTGTGTGTGTGTGTGTGTGTGTGTGTGTTTGTGTGTGTGTGTGTGTGTGTGTGTGTGTGTGTGTGTGTGTGTGTGTGTGTGTTGTGTGTGCGCTCGCATGTGTGTGTGTGTGTGTGTGTTTGTGTGTGTGCGCGTGCATGCGCGTGTGTGTGTGTGTGTGTGTGTTTGTGTGTGTGCGCGTGCATGCGTGTGTGTGTGTGTGTGTGTGTGTGTGTGTGTGTGTGTGTGTGTGTGTGTGTGTTTGTGTGTGTATTTTGTTAGCTTGTTTAAAATTTAATGTCAGAAAAAGAACATTAGAATTGTTTTTGAAAGTAGTAATACTAGAGTGTTTGTACATCAAATAATATACAAAATTCAAGTAATATACACAGTTACAGCTGGTCTGGTGTAATATAGCAAAAATAATAACAGTGTTGTGCTTCTAGACTCTAGATTCCCTGAGGTGATCTGGAAGTTCATTCATCTTGCTGCTTTTACAGAGTTCTCTGTTTGGAGACTGAAGCCAAGAGAAAAACAATTTCTTCTTGCAGTGTCAAGCACTGTATTAGAAAATGTTGGTTTGTTTTATACAGAGAACAGTATGTGTTCTTTACTAATAGCATTCAGCAAATTACACATCGAGCAACAGTATTGCATACGGTCTGGTTACACTGCAGTATAAATTTGTTCTCCTTTGGTAAGAATCCACCTACATAATAGAAAGACTTCTAAAATGATAAAATGTACATGAAGGGTACTTGACTATATACATAACAACTACAAGAAAAAACAAGCCAAGCTAGAGTTTTCACTTAGTGATACCTTAAAACTCCTATAATTATAATAGCACCCCATGGATATATGTGCAAATTACTCCATAAGGACATAAAGTGTTTCAGCTATATTGCTTCTGAATGTCCATGCCTTTTTACTTTTTCTTTTTAAGTCTTTCTGGATACATTCAGACCATTAGAGCCAAACCCCACTAGCTGTGGACCTGCATAGTTCAGTCTTCTTCTGACTTCATCAGCACAGCACAGTGAAGTGTTTGGCTAAACATTAGAAAGATGCTAGTTAGGATATTTTGCAGACACCTTAATGGTTATGGACATCAGCTGGGTTTAAAGACCTTATGTTTCTAAAGTATAGCCAAACAGTCCACTTATGCTGATTTGGATGTCAGCTGGGATATTTTGTAAACACCTTTAATGGCTGTCCCTTTAGTAGTCCTGTCACTGAAATAATGTACATGTAGTATGTTAATAAAGCACACCTCTCAATTGTCCAGATTTTCATAGAATGGCCAGATTTTTTCCTCATATTTTCGGTATGCTCTTCATAAAATATGTGGTTTTCTGGCAAATCATGGAGGATTCAACTCACTAAATAATGTCATACAATTGAGTTTCAGACTGCATGTTAATCCAAGCAGGGCTTATCATTTGTTGACCGGGAAAGTCCGACTAGGTTCCAGAGAGCCTGTTTTCAGCGGAGGCCCGGGGAGAAATGCTCCATATGCCATATCAGTAAGCCAGTTTATCCTCGAGCAAGTTGCATTAGTTGATCAGTAATCAAGGGAAGTATTTACACCACTGTTCCATTTTGAACCTCATTCAGGTGGCTGACTTGAAGAAACAAGCTGTAGAAGCTCAAACTGGTCTGTCAATGGAGGCATCCACCAGCAACCATTTAGGTAAGCTATCTTCAAGTAAAGAATGATTTGCCTAGTGATCTTGCAGTAAGGCTTTAATTTGGAAGGTAATAGTTATGGGTTCGAGCCAGTGATGATTATTGATTTTATTGTATTTTTGGCTAAAGCAGAGGCATTCCTCTTGACTGCCCAGATATCAGCAGGATGTTCAGTTTTGCCTAATATTAGGTCTGTTGAATGTTTCGATCTTTACAACTATAAATCAGTCATTTTTGTAGTCTCACTGTTTGCAGTAAAGTAAAGCAAAGATGTTTTGGTCTGTTCCTCAGAAGATTATGTTTTTTTTGGGGGGGTTATTCATGGAGTTTTAAGTAACAGGAGTAGCAGGCATTTGAGTTTCGGAGTTCGTATCCTTCAGAAACTGCACACTGACACTACAACATTATACTGGTAACTTCTAAGCTATGACTGCAATACTTAAAACATTTGTAAATAGGGAGGGATTTGCGCACCCCTTCCATTATTTTGGCTTTGCCCATTTTCTTGTGCTAAGTGGCTGTAAGGCATACCATGTAGTAATTCAGTGGGGGGTGGCACTGTTCTTGGGTTTGTCAGTCCTGAATTAAGTAGAAAGGGCAGGTTTTTACTGATGTTTTGGTCAGCCCACCTGTGAGTTGTGGTTTCCACGTAGGTGGCCTTAAATTAGAAGATGTAGTTTAGAGGCAGCAGCAGAGTTCAGGCTCCGTTCTCTAGTTTTGTGTTAGTACAAAATCACCATTGGGGTTGTTTATCAAGCAAGTTTCTAAGTTTTCATGACCAGTCTTCATCTCAGTTTATTTTGGTGCTCATGAGTTCATCTCAAAGGATTTCTGGTTGGGTGCTAACACTTGGGAGCATGGGCACTGTCTGATGCAATTATGTGAGTTAGTTTTCCCCTTCATAGGGTTCACATGATTGCTGTGTTCTGTTATGCTTTTGAGTTAGAATAGGGCTAAGTGTGTTGGGTTTAGAATACCTTTCTAAGTTGCTCCATTGAGTGCCAGTACTCTCATTTAACCATCAGTGACAAGTAGTTAGGCACACTCACTCACAGGGGATCAATATTCTTGCATCTAGAGATTTCCTTCAGAAAACTGTAGTACTAATTTCACCAAGTCCTGTGTGATGGACTCACAAAATGTAAGGAGTAGAAGACAAGATATGTTAATTTTGTATTAACTCTAAAGGATAGCCTTCACAGTCTGACCCTTCACACTGAAGAAGTATACTGTTCATAGGTTCATACTAGGCTATCTGCCCTAGGGCATTTATAATCCTAGCCAGAGTGCGTTTGGCTTTCACCACCCATTTTAAATGAATTTTGCTATGCCCTTTTTCGAGGTTAGTATACTGTGCCTCTGTCTAACAGTGACACAGAAGTGATACCCAGGGTAAACCTACTATCTCCCATCCACTCATCAAGATTCCTCTTGAAGAGAGTCAATGAGGGACTCTGCCTAACCTGGACTGGGATTTTATTCCAGAGTGAAGGGAGCCTCTGGGTTATGAATCTGTCCCTGCAGCATGTCCTATTTATTTCAGTGCTGAGGTTCAAGTCTCTCAAGCGCGTAACTCGATGGGATTTGGATTTTCTGAGGTGCAGCATGTCCATTAATTCTGGGTTGGACATGGCTTTATATGTCAGGCACAGATCGCCTCTGAGCAGGCGGTATGCCACTGAGTAGAGCTGGAGTTTCTTTAACCGGGCAGCATATGGCATCTGTTTGAGCCCTTTGATCCTCTTGGTGAGGTAATTTTGGGGTCTTTCCAGTTGCTGCAGGTGTCTGGTATGGTACATCCCAAAAGGGGCATTGTACTCAATTATGGGCCTGATGAGGGATGAGTAAAGAGGCACGATGACCTCCCCTGATCTAGATGTGAATCCCTTCATGATTAGGTGGGCTTTATAAAATGTTTTTCTAACCACTTTGGCCACGTGGTTGTCAAATGAGAGATTGCTATCAACTTGGGTCCCCAGGTCCCTAATTACTTCTTCCATACTTAATGGATTACCACCTATGTGGTAATTTGTGGGCACTTTGTTTTTGCCAAAGGGGATGACTATACACTTTTTGGTGTTTAGCTTGAGGCCATGGCTCTGGCACCAGTTGTCTGTTTCTATGAGGCCCTTTAGTAGGATGCTTGTGTCGGCTGGAGAGTCAATTAGGGCACCCAGTTTGCAGTCATCTGCGAACCTGGTCAGCCACAGTCCTTCTGTGTTAGCTTGTACCTCCGAGAAATATATACCGAACAAGAGAGGTCCCAGGACTGAGTCTTGTGGGATGCCACTTGTAACTGGTTTGGAGTCTGACATGGCCTCAGCAATTCTAACCATGTGGGTTCTGTCCTTGAGCCAGTTTGCAACCCATCTAGTGACATAGGGGTTTATAGTTAAGCTGGTGAGCTTATCTATAATGCCTGAGGGGGGTATTGTATTGAAGGCTTTTGCAAGGTTCAGGTAGGCTGTGTGGACCACCTTCCCCTCGTCAATGGCCTTGGTGACTGTTTCAAAGAAATCAACCAGGTTTAAGAGGCATGATCTGCCCTTAACAAAGCCAAACTGGGTAGGATCCAGTGTCTGTAGGTCCCCAATATCTTTATTTATGAGATCCATGATGATCCTTTCCATAGCTTTGCAGACCAAGCTAGTCAGGCTTATGGGGCGATAGTTTCCAGGATCCGTTGAGGCACCACCTTTGTGGAGAGGGACCACTGTTGCTGTACGCCACTCT
This sequence comes from Protopterus annectens, assembly GCF_019279795.1. NCBI lineage: Eukaryota > Metazoa > Chordata > Ceratodontiformes > Protopteridae > Protopterus > Protopterus annectens. The sequence goes on along the minus strand of NC_056733.1, from coordinate 1,843,077,757 downwards.
TTGGGTACATATCCTGTAGTAAGGCTGAGATTGAACAGTAGTTTTATGTTTGGGTTTAGTTCTTCTTGGAGTTCATGTAGGACGCAGCCCGGGGCACCGTCTGTTCCCACTGATGCTGTGTTTTTTGCTTTGGAGAGGGCGGCTCTTACCTGAGTATCTGAGATGTCAGGGGGGCAGCACTCTGCTGGGATAGATATTTGTCCTTTTGTGGGGAAGGGGGGAAGAAGTTTGCGCTGAACCTGTCAGCTAGGATGTTGGCAATGTCTGTGGGTTCGGTGTATTTTTTGTCATTTTGGACTAATTCTGAGCATATCTGGGAATTCCCACCCAGGTTCCTAACATAACTAAAGAAAGCCTTGTGATTATCCTTAGTGTCCTGTGCAATTTTTCTCTCGAAGCTGGCCTTAGACGATTTTATGAGTGCCCATAGTTTTTTGCTAATACTGATCAGAGATGCCTTCCCTTTTTGGGATTTTGCTCTATCATGTAGTAGCTTCCTCCTTCTATTGTATAGTTTGTTTATGGCTGGGGTCCACCAGACAGGATGCCTAAATTTGGAGGATTGGGTCTTGGTTTTATTTGGGATTGCATGATCCATGCATTCCTGAAGGTGTTCATAGAATGCGTTTATAAAGGATTCTGCGGTCTGGGCCGTATTTTCCACAGGCCTGGGGGCTTTGAAGGATTCCACCTCGGTTTTGAGGAGTGTGAAATTTGCTTTAGAGAAGTTTTTCACATTGGTTTTCTGGGCAGGGGATGGGGTCGGGATGTGAATATCTAGTAAGATTAGTTTATGGTCTGATCTTAGCAGTGAGGGATACACTTCTGGTCTGGAGCATAGAGTCCCCATGTTGGTGATGATCAGGTCCAGTATGTTTTCCCCTCTTGTGAGAGTGGCAACAAGTTGTTCCATAGCAATTGAGTTTATAAATTCTAGGAACCTTCGGGCTAGGGTGTTGGAGCTAGAGTAATGCTCCCAGTCTATGTTAGGGTAGTTGAAGTCGTCCAATATAATGGTGTTTGGAGAGACCTTCATATTTTCCAGTGTTCTCAGGAAGGCCGAGTGGGGTTCCTGGGTTTGGGAGGGTGGTCTGTAGCAGGCTATAAACTGGAAGGCAGTTTTACCCACTGTTAGTTGCACATGGATGGTCTCTGATGCTTTGTGCTGTGCCCCCAACCTGGAGGTGTGGGTATCTTTGACGAATATTGATACTCCCCCTCCTTTTGTGGTTCATTCCAAGTTTTCGGGCCGAAAAACATGGTATGAGGCATAACCTGGTAGTGCTTGAGTGCTCTCGGGAGCCTTAAACCAGGTTTCTGTTACTGCACAGATATCGATGTTCTCCATGCTAAGGAGAGTTTCGAGTGCGTGCATCTTCAGGTTTCGACTTCTGGCGTTGAGTAGCATTACTCTTAGTTTCTTATCCCTTGTGATACCTATGGCGGTGGGTTTGTCTTTTGAGCCTTGCCTAAAAAAGGCACTACGGGGATGGCAAGAGCCTTTGCCAATATCCGAAAGCTCAGAGGTGACAGGTGAAAGCCGTCCCTAGCGAAGCATCATGGCTTGTCGAGGAAGTCATCCCAGGCAGACAGGCATTGGATCCCCTTTGAATGACACCAATACTTAAGCCAATTGTTGAAATTGATCATCTTGTCTTCATATTGTGGCATCATTCTTGGTGAGGGTAAGATGCTACTCAAGGTCAGGGTCATACCGGCCTGGGCTACATGCTCAGAGAGCTCCTCTATGTCTCTTTTCATGCAGTCCAGGGAGGTACGTCTCAGGTCATTCACACCAGCATGGACAATGACTGAGTCATATTTGTACTTGCCTTGGAGTGACCTGAGTGCTTGTGTTATGTGGCGGATCCTAGCGCCCGACAGGCAGCTCACCATGACCTTTTCCTTGTTCAGCCTGGTGAGCAGGACATCAGTGTGCCTGACGATAGAGTCACCTATTACAAGTGTATCAGGTGTGTTATTTAGCCTTAAGGGCTGTGACTGTTCGGCACACTGGCTTTGTGAGCTATGTGTTGCACGTATTTTGTTTTGGGGTAGCGGTTGCTTGGGTGTCTGCTTTGGAGGTCTCTGCTGCTTAGGCAGATTTTTATTTAGAGCCTCCGAGTATGTTTTTGTGTGTTTATGTGTTTGGTTTGCTGTCGTGGTAGGTCTATGTGAGACTGGAATTGTAGTGAATGTGGTTTCCTTCTCCTCCTGACTGGTTACGCCAGTACTGAGTTGAGAGAGCTTAGCCTCCTGTTTGGCTATATGGTTGCATCTCTCACATGTGTTGGAATTTGTTGGGAGGAGGACAGGGTAGTCTGTGTACATGAGGCAGTTGTAAATTTGCCGCAAGATTCCTAGATTCACCAGCTGGACCAGAGAGGGGATTGACAACTGACCTCTGGACATGCTAGAATAGTATTGGGAATTCATTTATAATTGAAAAAAGGGCCAATGGGGAACAAAGTACTCAAGGGGAGTTTGTGAGGGTGTAGTGCTTTTAATTTTTTAGTGCTAACTTATATAATTGCTTTAGTGAGCAAGTTCCAGGCTTTCGAGTCGGAATAGGGTGTTTATTATGAGAACTAGATTAGTTCTAAGGGAAAAAGTGAGGAGCAGACTTTGTGGAGCCGAGAATGGTTTAAACCCAATTAAGCGGTGCTGCCTGATGCTGCGCTATGCTCAAAATCGCGCAAAGCCACACTAAAGCGGATTTTATACAGGGGGACTTGAAAGAGCTAGAAATTGGCCCAAAACGGCCAATAGACTACCAAATTCTTGTGCTGGGAACACTCCTCCAGGGATAGATAGGCTGCTCCAAGCTCCCCACTGCCACTGGTGAACAAAGAAGCCTCCCTTTATCCAAGAAAGGAAATGGGCAACACAGGAACTTTCCAAAAGTCCAGAATACAGAAAAGCCTGTATTTGGACTACTCTAGGTCAGGAAAGACGGGAAACAAGGAATTTTTTTTTTCTTTTTTGCAACAAACAGCAGGAAAATGCAATAAATATGTAACACAGGCTAGCACACTTGAGTGTGTAGCCTCAACAGGTAAATGCAACAAACAGGACAGACTTTAAAAGTGCAGGTGCAAAAACAACTTTAAACAGTTTAAAACAGTTCAAGAAGCAGAAATACTTGCAGTTTAGCTAGATCGGACAGTCACCTAGGTAGTAGCAGGAAAACAAACACTTTTATCAGGTTAGCAGTCACTCTTTTAGCCTCTCTGCTGCTAGCACCACTCTGCAGGACTGCACCACTCTTAGTGTTGTTTATTACTCTGGTTGACCCCTTGAAAATGGGTGAGTACTTTTTGTTGTGTTAGTTCCTAGCCAAGTGGGCTCCTTCTCCCTTTTCACCCCCCACCATTTTTTTTTTTTTTTTTTTGTGAGAATCATGGATAGTGGCTTGTTTAGGTTACTGGTTGATGAAGGTATTCTTGTTTTCTTTGTATTGTTCAATGAACATATATTTTCTCACTGCAAGTCACTTTTGTTAATATGTGATACCTTTATTATGTTACTTTATGACTTGGAGCTTATCTCCCTGGGCCTCCACTGAAAAAGGACACATGTCCAGCTTGACTTTCCCGCTAAACAAATGTAAAATAAATAAACATATATTAGCTTATATCTTTGGAGGCTTACGGCTACTTTTCTTGGTTGAGGAAACTGTGAATGATGCTACCACAGCAAAATATCCCAGCTGTAGGACCTTAAAAGAGGTCCAGAGACTTCCGTGCCAGTCACAGAGGTGATTCAAGAACTGGAAGGTAATGATGAGGTTGCTGGGTCTGGGATACCTTTACCGGTTTAGTGACAATCAGTAGATGATTACTTAAGTGAATTTTTCAAATCATTGTCAGATGATAATGGGTCCAGGTTGTTTGACATACTCTTAGAAAGCTACTTTGAAGCCATGCCACCCATAGACACCATTGCTGCCCAAGCACCCTAACAATCTTCTTTAGGTCAAACTTCATTATCACAGCCAGGGCTGAGTTTGAATGCCCAGACCCTCTCCCTCTGTCGAGCATGGCAGATCAAATGACCCAGAACTCAGTTTAGCTAAGTCTCTAGCCCATTTAGCCATGAATAGCACTGCCAGGTCTACCATTCCAGCAGAGTATTTTAAGGCCTATATTCTGGTGAATATCAAAGAGAAGACCATTTAGAGTGACTTCATAGGCATCTTTGATTTAATCAACACAGAAGGTGTACAAAAAATTATTGAGGCTGACATTTCTGGGTTTAAAGATCTCATTGCAACTCTTGCCACTCTTGGTAAGAAGGCTACAGCCAAGTCAGTAAATAGGACCTGGGACAACTGAGTTCCAGATTTTGCAGTTTACATGGGCATTGAGAAAGACCCAAGCCAAGCCCTCACACTTACAGTTATTTTCTTCCCATAAGGGAAACCCACCACATTCATGGAGGGTCTGCTTAGTCTTATTATGACCAAATGTTCAGGAAATTAAAGTTTGTAGACACGATCTTTAGGTGGAATCAGAAGCACCCAGATATTTGGTTCAGCATCTTGCTGGACAAACCCAATACTATTAGCAAGGAATTCACTTCTACAGACTATTTGAAAGTAAACTTTTTTTAGGCCTTTAACAGTGGGAAATGTTTGTGGCCTAAATGCAGGTTCACCCATCTTTGATCACACTGTTCGAAGACTCATCCTGCTGCTAGGTGCTGGGCGAAATCAGTTCAACCTGCTCCAACCCATACTGCACTCATAAGCAGTCATTGCCGCAATCAGAGACAGAATAACCCAGGCAGATGCATAAACTTTTGGGGGGATAAAGAGTCAATTTTTCATGAAGTCAGGTAGGAGCTCAGACCTTAGCATTCTCCGATCAGAGTAGTTAATCTTACCAAGGTGCTTTATGACTATCCCAGTAAGAAGGCAGCCTCCTTTCCCCTCAAAAGTTTTGCCATCAGCTTTCACCATTGTATTTTCAATTTTCAGTCTCCTTGAATCCCAAATTAGATAAGAACCTGTCATCCATCAAAGGGAATAAACAATAGGTTATTATGTTAATTGATAAAGAGGCTTTAGCTGGAAAGTTCTTTTGCCTTTTTTTTCTCCCTCTTTCACCTACCTAAAAATTTTCTCCCATTGGCATGGTCCTGAAGAAGAAAGAAGTTGAATTCCATTTAATTTACCACCTTTTTCTTCCAGCTGGTCTTTCTGTCAATGGGTTTATCAATGAGTAGCAAGCCAGGGTACACTATGCATCTCTAGACCAAATGGTACAGGCCATCAACGAATTTTCAGAGCCATGACTATACAAAGATGTTCAATCTCCTTTCCTTCTTCCCATTAGAGAGAGTGATTAGCCATTATTGGGATTTCAGTTTCATGGAAAATTCTTCCTATACACAGCCATGCCCACGAGATGCTCACTGGCTTTTGCAGTTTTTGAACCCTTTAGTTCTGCTTTGCAGTGGTGTTGGCAACAAGGGGTCCCAAAGCAGACTGACATTCACTACCTATATTATTATCTGATAATACGTGAAGGGAAGGCTGGGGAGCAAGAAGGCATGGCAATTTTCATACAACTTTGCAATGATCTGGGGATTCCTCAGACTGGAGGGCCCCTACCAGGCCATTATTTTCCAGGTCCTTCTTATCAACATTTCTGCATCTGCTTTCAGACTCTCTTCAGACAAACTGCAATGCATCAGATTATCATTTTTCACATTCTTGGGAGTTAGTACAGTGCAGATTGGGGAAGTTATGTAATTGCATGGGTTATTAAACTTTTCTTGCAGAGCCTTTGCTCCTGGCAGGACTTTTCTCAGGTACTTAGCCAACCTACAGAATGGCAACAAACATAAACCTAAGGTAAGAGTTACTAGGTGGATTAAGGAAAAACTACATATGTGGGACAACGTTTTACACAAAAACAGTAGAGATATGTTTTGGCAAAGCCCCAAGGTTTCTTCAGTTTACTTGCAACTTTTCACCAACATTGCAGCAGACATCAGTATGACTGGCTAATTCTGAGGGCGATGGTTTGTGGCAAAATCTCCCGCATCCTGGTCTGAGGGAAGAATGAAAGACATTACCTTTCTTGAAGCATTTCCTATCTGGGTAGCTACCTTCATTTTGCAAGCATATTTTATAAAAGAAGAGTGTTCTTCTACTCTGACAACCTGGCAGTGCTGCAGGATGTTAACAAGAGTTTGTCAAAGTCTAGGTGAGTTCACTCAGCGATCAGGTTGCTAGTTTTGCTAAGTTTGCAGATCAAGTTGAGCTTTTCAAATTATGTACCAGGCAAAGACAATGACATAGGTGACAATTTATCCCACATTCATGTTCTCAGATATCATCAACTGGCTCCAGATGTGGCCCCTTATGGGGCACCCATTCCATCAGAAATTTGACTTTCTGACAAAGATAAGCTATGTCACTGCTATTGAAATCTTGGACCTCAAGAAAGGAAAGAGTTTATTCCTCATAATTACATGCCTTTGGTCTTTTCTACTGGTAGTTACATCAATCTCTCAGACACTGTGTTTCTTAATTTTATAATTCTTAGCACATATGTGTTCTTTGCAGGATGCACCCAGTACTCTAAGAATATACTTAGTAGCCTTAAGATGGTTTGTTAGATTTTTGAGGCTTCCTGATTTTTCCACTCACTTGCCAACTGACAGATAGAGCTACTGCCTGTGATCCCAGGAAAATCACTAGCCATCACCTTTTTGGACATATTATTAAGGGACTTAACTGCTCAGTAGATGATTTTTTCTCCCTCATCCTATTGGTTTACATGGTTGTACACAGGGGCCTTTAGAGACAGTGAAGTGATTTATAGCCTTTGCTGGGATGATGTTGTTAATGGCAAGAACATTGTTTTAATATGGCTAAGGAAGTCCAAGATGGAATAGGCTGGTAAAGGACAAAAAATGTGTCATATTTTTCAGAACTCTGAAAGACTGGCCTGGCCGTGATAATGAGGTTCGACCTACAGAAGACTGTCGTAGTTCTGCGCAGGTTAGTGCTCAATAATTTAGGTCACAACATTACCCTGTCAGGGGTCAATACTCTCCTGAAAAAAGCCCTATCATGCCAAGGGTTATCCACACATGGTTATTCCCACATTATTTCAGTGTTTGGAGTATCTTGGACCTGGTGGAAGAGGGTCATTCAAATAAGACTTAAGGATGGCTGGAAGACTTAAGGATGGCTGGATGGATGCTCTTTCTGACATCAGGCATTAATTTTGCTATCTTTACTTTCGAGGAAGAAGGTGCTTTGGATCTTGGGGCACTCTTTTTGTACAAAGAGTGGCCAGGCAAGCAGAGATTCAGACAAATAAATGCACTGGTGCCTTGGCTCAGAATCACTGGGTAATCTGTGGCCCAGTTACTTATGTTTGTCATGGTCCCATGTTTGGGACTGCTGGTGTCAGCTGACCTTACAAGCAAAAGTACCAACTTTCATGATTATCCATCTTCCAAAGAAAATCTTAGAAGCAATGATTTTATCTGACCTTCATAGAGACTGCAAAGACTGGAGCTGGATTTGTAGTGGGAGAAGAAAGAAGGTAGCCTGGTCTGTCAAAGCTGGGAAACACACAAGGGAGTTTAATGTGACAATTACTTGTTATATCTAGTTGGTAACTTTTTACATTTGAGCAACTAATGTGTTTTTACATTTAGAAGACTGGGACTGCTATTCTAATGGCAGTACTAAAGTAGCCTGGCCAGTCCGAGTTGGAAAATGCACAGGGAGGTGTAAAGTGAGAAGTACTCGTTCTAGCTAGTTAATTGATTTGTTTCTGATACCTTTTAACTTTTGTCTATCTAAAGTGTATATATACATTAAGAAGGCTGGGTCTGCAATTTTAGTGGGAGTAGAAAGGTAGTTTGTCCAAGTTGAGAAACACACAAAGAAGCTTAAAATGACAATTACCTGTTAGAACTAGTTGGTACATTTTCTCTTAGCTAACCAAAGTGTGTTTTCACATTATAAAGACTGGGACTACCATTTAAGTGGAGGTAGTAAAGTAGCTTGGTCAGTCTGAGTTGGAAAACACACATGGAGGCCTAAGGTGAGATTGTTTAATCAACCAGGTGGCTTTTTAAGGACTTGGTTGTTAATCTGCACTTGGGAGCTACTTTTGCTGTGCTTGTACATTAAGAAGTTCCAAGATCATTTATCTTGTGGAAGAAAATTATTACCTTGTCTCTCTGAGCTCAGCTGGGAGGTAAACCAGGGAGCTTAAGGTGTAGTCGTTTTTCTCAGAGCTGTTCTCTGCTCAGTGGTGGTTAGCATTACACTGTATAGTAGCAAACCTATAAAGCTAGTGCTTAGGACATAAACCCATACATTGAAGGGTTTTGTGTGGTGCTCAGGTTATGGCAGCTGGATACTGTCACACAGCACTAAGATCATAGCACTATCTAACACCTAGCTTTCACCCTAGATGCCACTCGGGTGACCCTTGTAAGACCAAGACCTTAAACCATAATGGCCTGACTCTAACACTGGTTCTAACAACATGGATTTGCAATTTCCTATGGCCTATATGACCAGCTTTGTAGCTATGGGCATCTAGAGACAATATAGCAGTTGTCACATGTACTCAGACATCTTTTAATCCTTAAAGAAACTAAAACAGTATGTGAGAGATTAACATACACAATTTTGCTTGGAAGCAAAAATCTCACAATTAAGGTTGTCAAAAACACAAGACAATACATCTGTCACACATACTGCTCACCACACACATAGACCTTCTTATGCTGAGGCACTTAAAAGCAACCTCTGCAAACTTCAAAGACCACATAAGCTATCAAACTACAACACCTACCCTCAACAATCACTACAGCAAATATGAAAAGCAATGCCTAATACTACACATAAGCCTACACCCAATAATCCCCATATAACAAAGCCCATAAGGCAAGCAAAGTGGCAAACACTTTACCTAATACTCTTGTTATAATGGATTCTATTGCACAACATTCAGATACTCCTATCAGCAGGACAGACAAGGAGAAGATAACTGTTAGTTGCCTGTCTCGAGCTAGAATCTGCAGTATATCATGCATGACCTCAGGTCACTGCACCACAGGTACAAGTATGATTCTATCATAGCCCTTGCAGGTGGAAATGACCTGATGTGTACCTCACTGGTCTATATGAAAAGGGACATTAGATATCTCTCTGAATGTGTCACAGGCAGGTACATGTCTTGCATTGAGCACCATTCTACCTTCACCGAGGATGATGCCACAGTATGAACAGAAAATGATTGATTTTAATAATTGGGTTAGATTCTGATGTTTACTCCAGGGGAATCTGCTATCTATCAGCGGGGGAGGGCATGGTTAACAGACCACTTTGCTTTGTCAAAGATGGTGTGCCCTGTCTACACACCCAAGAAGCTCTCCCTCCTTTGGAGAATTTAGACATCTGTCCTGTTACTGAGACTTGGTTTAAAGCCACAGAAATTGCTCAGTGCTGAGGAAGGCTACAGTGACTCCCACACATTTAGTCCAACACCAATGCAGACAGAGGCTAAAGGTCGAGGTGTCTAAATCTATGTTAGTAGCAAATATAACTCTAGCTTGGTTAAACAGGATGATGCCCTGGAGTTCATCCATGTTGAAGTCTCCATAGACAAGGTTCCCTACCATGTACTGGCCAGCTATAGGTCCTCTATGACCAATGAAGCTCACAGCTCTCACCTAGACCTGCTAGAGGTGCTCACCATCCAAACAAATACCCTATTTATGGGAGACTTTAACTATCACTCTGTAGACTTGGAAACATACATTGCTTCTAAGACACAGGCACAGTGTTTCCTGGATGTCATCAACACAAACACACTGGACCAGGTCATGCACTCTTCAACCAGATGATCAAACATATTGGACCTAGTACTCACCAACATTAGAGAGGTTTGACCAATCCCCCAGGTCACATCCTCATTACTAAAGCAAGACCACAAAGCTTTTTTCCCCTCAAAATAAAATTCTACCTGGAAAACTCAACTAAACCCATAACAGTCAGGAACTCTACTAAAGCAATGTATATCTTATTAAGCAATGGTTTGTCAAAATTCACTGCTCCCCACAAATGCTAAAAACACAGCTACCTATGCAGAATTATTTACAAAAACCCTGTACAAACATGAAAATAGCTGCATTGAGGCTGCCATGTCTACTAGACGTAAGCCCAGATCTAAGTCCAAAAACAAACCGCACTGGTGGAATCTTTACCTTAACAGGCTATATAACAAAAGAAAACAGTCATGTCCAAAATCATAAAGAGGACCTCTTATAGAGAAAGCAACTCTATGATTCAGCTAAACAAGAAACTAAGAGGTCTAATAAAGTCCAGCAAGGCCAATTACGAAGTCAGGATAGCCTCCCAGGCTAAAGATAATCACAAGGCCTTCCTCAGCTATGTCAGAAATCTTAAAGGTAATACTCAGCAATGTGCAGAATTGGTGGCAAATGGTACAACTTTCACTGACCAGGATGACATAGCAAATCTACTGGCTGATAAATTTAGCTCTAACTTCACCCTCCACCCCCCACCACCCCCTGTGATATCCTTTCTAGCATATCCCCTCAACTTTGAGCAGGGCCAGGGCCTGGAGATGCTCTCTAAGGCCAACAACACTGTTTCAATGGGACCCAACAATATCCCCAGTTACTTCCTAAATACCCTAAAACATAATGTAGCAGGACCATTTGGGGCAGTCTTCAACTACATCCTCAAATCAGGTTATGTGCCAGGTCAATGGAGGGCCACAACTGTCATCCCTCTTCATAAGGGTGGACCATCAACTGAATCTTGAGACTACATACCCAATAGTCTGACAAGTCTAATATGTAAAACCATGTAGCGAATTACCATGGAAATGAGCAACAGGAATATTGGCAACTTACAGATACTGGAAACATCCCAGTTTGGCTTTGTTAAGGGAAGGCCTTCCCTACTTAACCTAATAGACTTCTTTTAGAGGATCACTATATCTACGGATAAGGGGAAATGGCACATACTGCATACCTTGACATGGCTAAGGCATTTGATACAATATTCCACTCAGGTATGGATGACAAGCTTTCAGAACTAGACATAAATCCCAAATAACTCATTGGATTGCCAGATAGCTCAAGCACAGGACCAAAGAGGTCAGGATTGGTGAGACCACCTCCACGTCACCAGTGAAGTACCCCCAGGGCTGTGCTGGAGTGACACATACATTTCTCAAATGATTCCTGCATTATGGAATTGGCTCCCCATTTATGTGAAGTAGAATTCATTCCTGATCCTGTTCAAAGAAACCTTGATCATTGGATGGGAAATCACAAATTCACCCCCCCCCCAGTCTGACCCCCCCCCCATGATGGACAGAGGTTAACAGTAAGTAAATTAATTTTTAACTAACATACCCCCACCCACACATAACCCTTAGCTATCTCTTTGCTAACATACCCCATCATATAGACATCCAAGGAAATCTAGGACAAAACTGGGTTGGGTTGAATGGCCAGACTGGTCATTAGTCTAGTTTGAAACTATAAAATTAAGAACCTATGAAAATATCTCCAGCTGGATTTGATTTTGTTTTGGTCTGCCATCATTCCCACAGTTGTTTGGAGGGGCACAAAATGTTCAACAGTAGAGATGTTGAGGTGCTTTATTAACCATAGAGTAGCCAGGCTCCATGGAACATTAATTATCAAATTAGAGAGCACAGCAACTTAGCAAATCCAGACAAACACTTCGATGCAGATGAATTAATGGGAATGGTTGGGTCTTGACTAGTTCAATTTGCAGTTAACCTTGCCTGCCAATGATTATTTTAGTTAATGTAAATAGTGCTCTCAATATTGTTCTTGGTAGGCATTATGAGCCATGCTGTGCAGTGGGGTTACAGGACTTATGATGGGTGAATTACAGCTGCATACATGCCAATGGGTGGGCGCCTCATGCCATAACCCCTTCCTATACCTCCATTGCATTTCAGCGGCTTCTTAATGGTTGACACTTCGGACAACCCAAAAGGGTTGGATCAAGGCAATTTATGTTTGCAATGAGAGTTATGCCCTGTGTTCTTGGTTATTGTGACATGTCTGAGAGGGGGCTATAACTGATAGCTAAAATGGGCCTGGCAATGCCAACTAGCTGTTGTAGTTATTTCATGTTATAGCTGCTTAATATCCAAGTTTGTTCTGATTGTTGGACACTGTTATTCTTTGTTTGGGCTTGTATGAATAAAACTGTCACAAAGGCAGCTTTGATGTCATTTTTGACTCTGCTATGCAGGACAAGCAGGGCTTACCAGTAAGCCAGTTTGTCCTTGAGTGAGTCACATTATGGGCAGTGCTCAAGGGAAGTATTTAAACTGCTCTTTCTGAGTCAACCTTATTCCTGTGGTTGGCTTGAAGGAACACTCCTTTCCTTCACCTTTGGGGGGGGGGTGGGATGCCTCACACATTAATCCCCTTTATATTCATCCATTATTCATCAATGGCTGCTTGATGGTTAACAGGTCTGATGAAGAGAGAGGCTTGGCTCAAGGCAATTTATGTTGGGCTGGGAGTTGTGCCTGAGTTCTTGGTTAATATGACATGGCTGAGAGGGCTTGAGGTTATGTACCCAGACTTTAACTGGTAGCCAAAATGGGCCTGGTAATGCCAACTTTCTGGTGCAGTTATTTCATGGTATAGCTGCTATTTCTTGATTTGGATTGTATGAACTAAATGTTTGCAAATTCGGTTCTGGTGTCATTTTTGACTTGGTTATATAGGATAAAACCTATTATTCTAACAACTTTCTAAGTTTGTAAGAGCAGTATTTAAAATCTGACACTGGTTTTGGCTCTTAGCCCTCCCCCACCTCCATTATTTTTGGTTTGCCTAGATTTCTTGCACTTAGAAGTGGCGAGATATGCAGTAAAGAACACTTCCAAAGAATATAGGAGTTACTGAACGGCTGGAGTAATGGGTGGTATATAAAGAGACAGACTGAAGGGAGGTGCTGCTTTTTCTCAAATGCAAATCTGAAAAAAAAAAAATGGAAAAGACAACAGAATAAAACTAGCCCAGAAATATTTAGAAATATGACCATCTGACATGGCACAATGATAAGTGGGAAGCAGATATACAGTGCTATAGAGTTTTACACCACTGCAATAAGAAAAGAACTGCAACCATCCAATATGAGAAAATAAATAAACAGGAACAAATAAAGGAAATAAGATATACAAAGGGGTCTGGGATGGAGTACACTCAGCTATGAACAAGAATGTGAGGAAGAAACAAAAAAGACAAAATGATCAGAAAGCTAATGTGGCTACACACAAATGCTACGAAATACCGGACTAGTAAGGAGGGCAAAAAATAAGGACCACAAACATTGAAACATAGGGGATGGGGAGATTGAAGAGACAATACAAGGAGGCTAGAAGTTGCAAGGGAGTTGGCAGAACTCATTAGGTGTCTTCCCCCAGTATGGAAAACAAGGGCTTTTCTTTTTAGTTTAATAGCAGAAAGAAGTACAAAAGAGACACAGCTGGGAGACACCACTGAGGTTTAAGGCTACAAACTGTAAACAGGCATATGGTAATCTAGGGTTTGATTCTCTCAGGTTCCACTTTCATATTGTGAGACTCAGAATAAACCATTTAACCGGAAAGTGCCCTAGGGCAATTAGAAAAGTGGGATAGGCTCTTTAGTGGTCTCCTGGATGCATGACTATAACTACCGAAGAACATACAGTATGATGGTCTGAACTGACAAGGTTGAGCAGAGATGGGAGGGAGATCACAGAAAACCAAGAAAAAGCCGAAACATGGAATGCATATTTTGCTACTGTATTCACAACAAAAGCAAGGGGTGGATGCCATGTGGACAATGAGGCAGGCAGAACTGGGAGTACAGCGAATTCATACCACAACAGAGAGAGTGAGAGAGAGAGGGACTGCAGACGCTAGAGCTCTTCTTACCTGAAATTAAGAGAGAGACAGAAGAATATGATGTACTGATGCACGAGGCCAGGTCAAAGAGGTATGAAGGAGTCATTGTTAACAGGAAGGAAGAGATTATGAGGAAACAATGGCAGTAGATTTTAGGGTCTAACAACTTCATTAATGCCCTAAAGTACTTTTTCATACAGATGTTTGTGGACCTATGGGATGCAGTACTGAATGAATGGCGGACAGGGAATCCACACAAGAAGTAAAGAGGGTATTGGACAGGTGAAGGTTGGTAAGGTGGAAAATAGGAATAGAGAGGAAGTGGAATGTAAAGACACTTAAAGTGTAGACTAAACAGACTTGTCTGCTTCTGCAGCTAAGCAAATATTAACATTTTCCATGCTTTATTTTCTTGTGAAAGGCTTATTATAACTTGAAAGTGCAAATAAAATAAAATAAATATTATTAAGTGTCTTCCCTAGTAATTGAATCTTCATAGGCTGATTTGGGACATTCAGTGATGCTAGACATTACATAATCAATGCAATGATGACAAAGAAAAGGAATTGCTGTTTTTATTAGTCTTTATCAATAAAATCAGTCAAATATCACTCATAGGTTAAGTCTACCTGGTCTACTGTGTAGATAAATGGGCTGGGATTTTAGGGTTTCATAGGTTGTTACCAGGCTAATGATCAATGCGGATCTTTAGTAGACTAGCAATGGATCCCCATTAGGTTTATAGCCCTAGAATTTTAAGTATGATCAGCCCAGAGCTGTTAGTAATATTAGTACAAGTAACCCAAGGTGAGGCAGACATTTACATGCTACACCTTTCCATATGTGACAAGGATGCCAAGTCCAGGGGTACAATTGTGGCTTCCCATCTGCTAATCTAGATTATGCTTGAATAGAGTAAGGGACATACGTTGTCTTACATGGAGGGGAAAGAGAATTCCAGAGCAGTATTCTACTTAAGCTGAGAAGAGATTGTGATCTCTTGAGTAGTTGTTTCTACCACTATTAAACTTGTGAATATATGTACTGGATCTGCAATGATAGCATTGGTAGTGGGTCTAAGATCACCCATCAGTAGTGTGCCAGATACCGAAAAAAGGGACAGGGCTTTGAGATGATCTGTGTAGCTTTTATGAATTAGGTGCAATCATCACTTCCTTGTACCTGGATGCCATACTCTTACTAATAAGCTCTATAGTAAAAAAGGACATCCTTACAGCAATGGATGCATCATGACTGAATGACAATTCATCTCCACATGGGTTCCCAGTTTCCTCTTTAATGGGTCCGTTTTCTATGGTGTGTTGACAACGTGATAGTTTCAGGGGATGTCAAGCTCACAGAAGGATACAATTATATGGTTTTGGTGTTCACCTTTTTTGCTGTGGCTGTGACACAAGTTATTGCTTTGGAAAAGTCATCCTGAAGGATCCTAGTATATTATGGAGAGTTTGTGATGGCACTGAGTTTACAATGAAAGAGTTTAGTAAGAGAAAAAAATGTTTTACAGAGAAACAGGAAAGTGTGCATAGACAGTACCAGCTTCCTGAGATGCTTGCCTAGTTTGTCAGTTTTAACACTTGTGCTCTTGCAGTTCACTATGCCTTTACACATTATCTGCACAAGTAGGTGACACAGTGTTGCAGTCTTTGGCCATCATTTACAGAATCTTTGAGGATAATTAACTTATAGCATGTAGCAAAATTTTCAAGAAATTATTACACAAATGGCCATCAGAACATCAACAGTACTGACAGAAGCCATAGAGGCCTTACTACAATAATATAAGTTCTCTGTGTGTACTAGTGCAAGCAGCTGGCAAAGATACTGAGCTGATCATGACAATTATTATCAGATATTAAATCAAAATCTCATGTACTGAGACTACTTTGCACAAACTGATGAAGACTAGTACTGCCAAGTCCTGCTTATCAAAAAAAAAAAAAAAAACCAACCACCATGAGTTCCTCTTCAAGGCCTACAAGCAAAAATAACATGTTGGATTAAATGAACCATAGGCGATGCAATAATCTTCAAATCATCTGCCTACCTGAAGGGAGTGAATAGCAGACTCTTGATATTTTTTTTTCAAAATGAGCTAATACCTTTGGTATTATGACAGGCACACAGATTTCCTGAGTGTAATAACACCAAATGATGGGTAGAAATGTTTTATTCTATAATTATGTTATTATGTTACTAATTAATAGATTCTCTTGCAATAATTAGATTTAGAAGACTCAAATCAGAAAGATGGTTCTTTAGTAAGACCCATGCCTGCTACAGAAACTATCCTACAATAAACAGGCAGCATCCACCATTGTGATACATGTACTGTGATGTATTACAATACTACTTCCCTGAAATGTTTAGTTTCTGATATCAAGGCCCCATACTTTCGAGTGAATCCAGTCCTGAAGCTGGATCAGAACAAATAAATCTCAAAGGTGTTTTCTATCACTCCTGGGTCAGAACAGAATGCTGATTCTCTAATGCCAAAGAAAGAATATCTAGAATTTAAGGCACTGAAGTATCATAATCTTTGTGTTCCTGTGTAACCATGTGCATAAGCTAAAGAAAATATGAAACACTACCCTGCTACTTACAAATGAAGTATCTTCCAATAACCAAAGAAATATTTTTTTTTCTGAATCTTTATCTCAGCTGTTTTAATGGTTCATGCTCCTTGGAAAATAAAGACATTCAGGATGCTGTGATACCACTTTTCAACCAAACAACTCTATGCTGCTGAAGTGGACTAATTTACTGCATTAAAGAAAAACAGAGGTAGAAATTGTTAGCAATAAAGTAAGTCCTACAAAAAGCAGCATAATTTAAACTAACAACAAAAATAACAGTACACCACAAAAAAACTAAATAAATAAATTAAAAACAAAAACTGTATTTTCAAGATAAAATTCTCAGATGATACTGTACTAGATCCCTCACCATCTTTTCCGCCCAAAACACCATCAACCTTCTCTACTAACGCAACTCAAAACACCATCAACCTACTCTACTAATGGAGCACAACAGTTTTTATAAATAATTCTGAGTAAAATTGTTTAAGGCAAAGGAGTCTGCGCATTTCCCTTTAATAACTATCTCTTATTAACTTCACTTATTTACAGCTCAAGACATTTTGAGTTTTGGAAACTCACACCAGTGGAATGTAAAACTGTAAGTATTATAAACACTGAACTGCAGCATAAGGTGTTTGTTGAATCTGAAGCCAAAATCATAATGTAAAATTTCACACAGTGAAATCATTAATATCTGATGTAATTTATGTCAAAAGCTTTTTATGTTTATTACAGATGTTGTTAAAAGTAATACTGAAAACACTGTTCTACTTTTTTGTCAGTCAATGGCTAGAAGGGGTCTTTGGATTAGTCCTGGAACCTGGTAACACATCGAATGCATAAATATACATGTGCTTTAAAAGCCATCTTTCTATCTCCTTTGCCATTTTTATGAGAGATGTATAGTGTCAATATAACAGTAACATAACTTCTGTTTAAAAATACCTTCGGGGGGAGATTGTTTTAGGTTGATAAAATCTGCATGTGTTACGCGATAACCATTATCCTGCAAGCTTTTCTAGTCTCTGAGGTTATCATTCAATGGACTGTAGTTTATTAGTTTGTAGCAAATGGGATATTTTTAGTATTTGGAAGCCATGAAGCATCTTTGATGGTTAATGTATCTTTTCTGTGCCAGCAACAGACTGGAATTCACAGCATGGCAGACATGTTTAATTATTGTCTGGACTGATTCTTAGACCGGGAGTTCGTTTGCATGCTGCTGTAGTCCTTTTCTTTTTTTTTTATTTTGACATGCATCTGGTTAAGCCTAATCTCAAAGCCCTGCTGCATGTGGGTTCAGGTGCCTAGCCAGTGAGACATTTCCCTGTGGTACATTTGACTGGGGAAACATGGCTGAAGTGGCATTCAGCTGCAGAGAAATATGGCTGTTTGCAAATTCCCTGTGGGCAAAGAGAAGTACACCCTGCCATGCTCACAGCTTTAATAACCAAATGAATGGTAACAGAAGAAGCAATGAGTGTTGTGCTCAGTGTACAATACATACTTATGTAACTACAACATGTAGAAGTGTGCTATAGCATGGAGGAAATCCTGTAGGCTACTGTAGTCACATGTATGCTCCAGTATGTGTTTTAGGTAATGCTCCTTAGACAATGTGAAGGGAGTAGTGGTACACACTCCAGTTATAAAGGCACTGCCCATTGTGCACTGCATTTTTATTGCCACTGACATGCCCTCTGACCAGCCTGCTGCTGATGCCTGCCATATTGCCTGCTGTCTCATGTTCCCTTGGAGACTATGGACATTGTTTTCTCCCTGTGCATTTGGTTACTGAAGTTGTGTCATTTGGTAGAATACCATTTTTATTGAATCACACATCAGTGAAAAAAAAAATCTTGAAAATTATATACCCTAAAGGACGTTTTATGAAACAAACACCCCTGTATCCTCATATGTGTGTTTTTGCACCACCCCCCCCTTAATTAAATATACTACTTCCCTGGTTGTACAACCCTGGAGAAAAGCGAAAACATGCAAAGTAAACCACAACTGGCACACAAACACACACACACACACTACTAAAAGTTGGGAACAACATCAGGGTGACCATTGGCAAGGTTCATATGGTGCTCTTCACTGATTTTTTTTTGCAATTCCTAAGATTCTCAGATCCTAAACCATGTCAGAGTAATTGTCTATAGCTTTCTACAGTTTTCTAAGGATAGTGATTCAATTAACTGTGCTTTCAGCAAAATTAATTTTCATTTAATTTCTTCATTGATATGTGATTCAGAAAAAACTATTTGATAAAATGAACTGAATTGTAACCCTACAGTATGCATATAAATATGTATAAAAGTCCAAACAAGGTATGTGTGAGCCACCAACGCAAGAGATGCCCGAGAGCAAGCATAAGCCAAATGAGAACAACACATCACTATCGTGTTATGATGTACCAGTGAATTTAATGAGATAAACTATTACAGCTGTCAGGAAACTAGGTTTCCCTCTGGCAGTAGAGCTTCTTTAGTACATATATTCCATAAATATCTCCACAAATTAAACACCGAAGGGCAGGAAGCAAAAATAAATAAGTCAGTATTTAAACAGTTTATATCCAAAAATCAAGACAAATAAAATAAAAAAAATATATATAAAATAAAACCTGAATACAATCCAACATCTATCTATATGTCTTTCTCTATATCTCCATAATTTTATTCTCTCTATAAATAGATATACATATACATAGAGATATAGAGATGTCATAAATGGGATCATAGATACTTACTAGGCTATTTATCCATGAGGATTTTACAATGCTAGCCTAGCATTCCCATTAATTTTTATCCCTCATAAGTTAAATACAAATAACCAAAAGATGTGCAGGTTATCCACATGTTGCCCTAATCATAAGGGTCCTTAACCAGGGGTGAATTTGTAGTTACCCATCCATTTGTGCAGATAACTTCTGAATATAGTAAGTGAAGCACATAGCTTTATGTGGAGAGAAAGATGGTTTTAAACAAATGGTGTTTTCTGCAATGCATATCTATCCTTTCAACATGCTCTATTTGTCCCAGTCTCCTTCAATAAATACATCACACCGAATGATGTTTGGCAACCTTTATTAAACTTCCATAAAGATAACTTTATTAACTAATATTATTTATTAATCACAACCTAAACATCCATATATCTGTTAACTAGGGAAGCGTGACCTTGCTCACTGTGACCCAGTAAGCAGCGTCCTTACCTCTGCTCACTTATTTTACTTCTCAAGCAGCGTCCCATCACTCACTCCTTTCACACTTATTGAATTAAACATCCAACCAAATAAACAGCATCCTTACCTCCACTCAGTTATTTTATTAATCAACCAAGGTCCAACTGCTAACTTTTCCTTTCCCATCTCATTGAAATGGACATCTGACACCAGAGGGGAACAGAAGAGGCAAGCTCGCCCTCTTATCTGCCTTACCAAACTTATAAAAAAAACACAGTCCTCCACTGTTCCACAAAAAAGGGAGGGAGGGTGGGTAGTAAGTTCACACCAAAATGTGATTCCTTACAGAGAGGCCTGAGCCTCTTCTCTGCCCAACAGCCTGACTAGGTTTTTCCTCCTCCCTCCTATCAAAACTTCCAACCACCTAACCACACATTAGAAAAGGGTTAAGCCAAACATTATTTGGCCCCCCCATTTTCAGTGCTTTAAAAGCCATCTTTCTATCTCCTTTGCCATTTTTATGAGAGATGTATAGTGTCAATATAACAGTAACATAACTTCTGTTTAAAAATACCTTCGGGGGGAGATTGTTTTAGGTTGATAAAATCTGCATGTGTTACACGATAACCATTATCTTGCAAGCTTTTCTAGTCTCTGAGGTTATCATTCAATGGACTGTAGTTTATTAGTTTGTAGCAAATGGGATATTTTTAGTATTTGGAAGCCATGAAGCATCTTTGATGGTTAATGTATCTTTTCTGTGCCAGCAACAGACTGGAATTCACAGCATGGTAGACATGTTTAATTATTGTCTGGACTGATTCTTAGACCGGAAATTCGTTTGCATGCTGCTGTAGTCCTTTTCTTTTTTTTTAATTTTGACATGCATCTGGTTAAGCCTAATCTCAAAGCCCTGCTGCATGTGGGTTCAGGTGCCTAGCCAGTGAGACATTTTCCTGCGGTACATTTGACTGGGGAAAATGGCTGAAGTGACATTCAGCTGCAGAGAAATATGGCTGTTTGCAAATTCCCTGTGGGCAAAGAGAAGTACACCCTGCCATGCTCACAGCTTTAATAACCAAATGAATGGTGACAGAAGAAGCAATGAGTGTTGTGCTCAGTGTACAATACATACTTATGTAACTACAACATGTAGAAGTGTGCTATAGCATGGAGGAAATCCTGCAGGCTACTGTAGTCACATGTATGCTCCAGTATGTGTTTTAGGTAATGCTCCTTAGACACTGTGAAGGGAGTAGTGGTACACACTCCAATTATAAAGGCACTGCCCATTGTGCACTGCATTTTTATTGCCACTGACATGCCCTCTGACCAGCCTGCTGCTGATGCCTGAATATCGCCTGCTGTCTCATGTTCCCTTGGGGACTATGGACATTGTTTTCTCCCTATGCATTTGGTTACTGAAGTTGTGTCATTTGGTAGAATACCATTTTTATTGAATCACACATCAGTGAAAAAAAAATCTTGAAAATTATATACCCTAAAGGACGTTTTAGGAAACAAACACCCCTGTATCCTCATATGTGTGTTTTTGCCCCACCCCCCCTTAATTAAATATACTACTTCCCTGGTTGTACAACCCTGGAGAAAAGCGAAAACATGCAAAGTAAACCACAACTGGCACACACATACACACACACTACTAAAAGTTGGGAACAGCATAAGGGTGACCATTGGCAAGGTTCATATGGTGCTCTTCACTGATTTTTTTTGCAATTCCTAAGATTCTCAGATCCTAAACCATGTCAGAGTAATTGTCTATAGCTTTCTACAGTTTTCTAAGGATAGTGATTCAATTAACTGTGCTTTCAGCAAAATTAATTTTCATTTAATTTCTTCATTGATATGTGATTCAGAAAAAACTATTTGATAAAATGAACTGAATTGTAACCCTACAGTATGCATATAAATATGTATAAAAGTCCAAACAAGGTATGTGTGAGCCACCAACGCAAGAGATGCCCGAGAGCAAACATAAGCCAAATGAGAACAACACATCACTATTGTGTTATGATGTACCAGTGAATTTAATGAGATAAACTATTACAGCTGTCAGGAAACTAGGTTTCCCTCTGGCAGTAGAGCTTCTTTAGTACATATATTCCATAAATTTTTCCACAAATTAAACACTGAAGGGCATGAAGCAAAAATAAATAAGTCAGTATTTAAACAGTTTATATCCAAAAATCAAGACAAATAAAATAAAAAATATATATAAAATAAAACCTGAATACAATCCAACATCTATCTATATGTCTTTCTCTATATCTCCATAATTTTATTCTCTCTATAAATAGATATACATATACATAGAGATATAGAGATGTCATAAATGGGATCATAGATACTTACTAGGCTATTTATCCATGAGGATTTTACAATGCTAGCCGAGCATTCCCATTAATTTTTATCCCTCATAAGTTAAATACAAATAACCAAAAGATGTGCAGGTTATCCACATGTTGCCCTAATCATAAGGGTCCTTAACCAGGGGTGAATTTGTAGTTACCCATCCATTTGTGCAGATAACTTCTGAATATAGTAAGTGAAGCACATAGCTTTATGTGGAGAGAAAGATGGTTTTAAACAAATGGTGTTTTCTGCAATGCATATCTATCCTTTCAACATGCTCTATTTGTCCCACTCTCCTTCAATAAATACATCACACCGAATGATGTTTGGCAACCTTTATTAAACTTCCATAAAGATAACTTTATTAACTAATATTATTTATTAATCACAACATAAACATCCATATATCTGTTAACTAGGGAAGCGTGACCTTGCTCACTGTGACCCAGTAAGCAGCGTCCTTACCTCTGCTCACTTATTTTACTTCTCAAGCAGCGTCCCATCACTCACTCCTTTCACACTTATTGAATTAAACATCCAACCAAATAAACAGCATCCTTACCTCCACTCAGTTATTTTATTAATCAACCAAGGTCCAACTGCTAACTTTCCTTTCCCATCTCATTGAAATGGACATCTGACACCAGAGGGGGAACAGAAGAGGGCAAGCTCGCCCTCTTATCTGCCTTACCCAAACTTATAAAAAAAACACAGTCCTCCACTGTTCCACAAAAAAGGGAGGGAGGGTGGGTAGTAAGTTCACACCAAAATGTGATTCCTTACAGAGAGGCCTGAGCCTCTTCTCTGCCCAACAGCCTGACTAGGTTTTTCCTCCTCCCTCCTATCAAAACTTCCAACCACCTAACCACACATTAGAAAAGTGTTAAGCCAAACATTATTTGGTGTACTCCATCCTCTATAAACCAAACTGGATCTCTGTCAACAACCTCCCAAAGCTCTATAATATAAATACCCAAAGTGACCAATTGCCTAAATGGCTGAAATTAAACTCTCCAGTGCTAAAGTAATAACTATACCCTTGTATAACCTCTGTGTATTAAACAAATCCTCTCTTATCCTAACCACAATAGTAGCTTTGTAATGATTCCCAGGTCCTTACCTGCCAAATGTACCACCAGAACACTAAGCCCAATGTCACCCAAAACCATGCAATTTCATGCCATCATACCTAACTACAGCTCGGTTTTACTGCCCAATGTATATAATAATGACCAAAATGAGATTTCCTTTCTAGTAAATCAATTTAATAGCAATCCTGCCATCATATCAACTATCCATTATAAGCAAGAAAACATTTAATGACCATCATAGCATTTGCTGACCAACAAACCACCCTCTGAATTACTTCAATACATCCATAAAGCAAATGCCACATGAACTGCAGCCCAATGAGCCTCCATGTACTAATGCCAACCCTCGCAACAAAACTTATCTTGTCAATAGCCAATGTCTGCCAAACTTCACACTATCAAACCTACCCCATCCCTTCAAACATATAAACTACCGACTAAGATTTAGTAAGTTCATCTAGCCTTGTCATCTATGCAGCTATACTACTCACAGCTAAATCCTCCTTGACCAACTGAACTGCTTTACATTGTTCCCAATCCCGACAAATAACTCAATCTTTCCCATAGGGAGCTGCAACATAAATTTAAGAAATCCAGCAATGCCCTACCAAGTGCCTTTATTATAAAACCTGCCCCAAACTCCTATAGCAAGCCTTTAATTCTGCTAAGGCAACCTGACACACCTTGTCTAGCAGCATGAAGAACCCATACCACTGACATATTGAATAAATAAAATTAACCCTAATCCTCAACAACTCCTACTAAACCTCCTATGCCAGATTAAATTAAAACTCCAAATTTTCAATATCCCTCCTCCAAACATCCTTCTTCATACCAGCTGACAAGCCATAAACGAAACCCCCCCAAATTATGCCTGCAACTCAACACCTCCTACCACATTTGTAAACAAATGTAAATCCCCATGAACAACTCTATACCTCTGCCAAAATGTCATCCCAGCAAAATACTCCACAAAGGCAACGTAACGGTAAAAACAAAGCACCAACTTATTAACCCTCATCCAAAACAACCCAAATAAACTGGCCAACATGCAACTTCAGGAGCCCAAAACACTGAACAAAATCCTTAATCTGCTGCTTATCTTTGGCTTTCCTCTCAAAGCTTTTCTTTCCATGTGTTATCTTTGCATCTTATAAGGAAGTAAAACATGGTCTAATTATGCTAGGAATCCCAAAACAATGCTTTTCTTAAGCCTTCTAATTTCTGCATAGCCAGTGAAACACCAAGTTCCTCACATATCCCCCAAAACACCCACCTACAATGCTCCATCAAACCCTACCTACTCTTAAAAAGCATACATACATACACTGAACCATCTCCTATCAGCCCAAAGTGCAAGTCCAATGGTACATGGGTTACTCTCTCTAAAGACCTTGACCTAATATGTGACATTAGTAGAACCTGCTTGAGGGGCAGATTTGTCTCCCAGAGGTTACCACACCTTTGAAACAAACTCCGACTTCATGTCAAACAGCGCACCTCATTGGTCCTCTTCAAACGTAATTTGAACAACTGTATGAGTAACCATAAATTCACCCCAGGGGTTCTATACGTGTCCCTCTTGGACAAGGGCAATAGGTGCTGCACATGGAAATAAGGGTTGAACTTGGCAAGCTTGTAAGAGCCCTAGGGCCATTAGCCTAGTAACTTCCAATGACTGCTGTGACTCCACCCCACCCGTGGGGAACACCCCATAACCCAGACTCCCCAAACAAACCACAACCCTGCTTTACCCTGCCCCCAACATACCTCCTCCTCAGTTACCCCCACACTACCCCAAACCACACTTACTCTGATGTGTCTTAATTAATAGCACCTAATAAAGTAAGATTGCCTGTAACCTCATTGTGCACCACTCCAGCGACCAGAAAATCCACCCCAGCAGAATCCCTTACTTTTCAAATCCACTGCCTTCAGACCACTGACTGTTGTCCACTCTGTGCTCCCCCATCTGTGACCTCATCGCACACCACTCCAGCGACTGGAACATCCACTGTAATAGCCTCCATCACCTTTCAAGCCCACTTCTTCAGGTCAGGGACTGATGCTCACTATGCGCTTCCCCACCTGCAAAAAAAAGAAAACTGTAAACTCTCGGCACACACATGACCAAAACTTCTTATTGACAACATTAAATGCTGCCAGGTGTCTACCCTGTTCATCAACTGCACAGGCCTGCAGCCCTCATCCCCAAGAGAGTGCAACCTTGGCAGCTTCTCTCCTGTGCTGCTTTGTTCTACATGCATCTCTAATGCAACATGTACTCAGCAATGACAGTTAAGATGCCTAAAGCAAAAAGTGAAATACCTCCATAACATATCCATACCTCTCATGTATAGCACATCTCAAGGAACTTTCCTCATTTAGACTCAAAAGTTCATGTTCCCCAAAGGCAACATTGAAAAATTGTCATACATTCTGTGTTAAAAATTTAAATAATATCAATGGTAAATAGAACTGAATCATTATTTCATTAAAAGGCCTGTTCTATAAATAAACTAATCACGTGTTAGCTGTCCTATGAGCCTCATAGTTGAAGTTGTTAATGAGCCATTAAAAGCATTCCACCTTTTACCCATTTGTTCCACATTATACATGGCAGCATTCTTAAAGGTATTGTGCTTACCAATTCAACCCCTTCATACCTAAGATCCCCCCCCAAAGACCCAAAACCAATGATGGAAATTAAGTTCTTTACCTTATACCTATGAGGCAACATTATCACTCTACCCACCCTTACCATCTGGATTAAGCTAGCTATCAGCCATTGAAAACCCAACAAAGTTTGAGGAATGGACCTAAATTATGAGGTAAACTTCTGTTCATTCTGCCACTTCTGGACAACAGCAATGTCTGCTTACTGCAACTAACAGTAAAAGTGTGCACGAACCATACCTCTCAACCTCTTAGAGCAAAACCTGTGAATAAATTTATAAATAAGAGTAGGACAAAGGCCCAAAACCAGGGGCTAGAAAAAAAAACTCAACAACATTTCACTGGACTTATGACAAAATCTTAGTGAGGAAAGGAGTACAGAAAGAATGGAGTAATGTGTCCAGTGCTGCTCAGTTAAACTTCTAGAAATATCCAAACCATGTATTAATGATGCAACATTTGACAGTATAAAGTGAGCACAAAATGTCTCCAGTCTATAGGGTTTGTTCCCCTCACCTTCATTTGCTCACTCTATAAATCTGAGAGAGTCAGTTAACCAGACAGTAATGCAGGGTTGTTCCTGAAAAGGAAATAATTTTGCAAGTGGCTTCTGGGCAGGGAGAAGTACATTCCATCTGTAATCTTTCCTGCCCCCTCCTCCTCAACCGCTACTCATGCTATGGGCATGCAGACTAAACAGCCATCACTCGTGGACACCACAAAGCTCAACAAGAAGCTCCTAAGAACCAAAGCAGCTCCAAAGCTATGAAGCTCAACATCTAGCCATTCAGCAAAAATCCAGATAGTTACAAGCATACCTTTCTAAATCTTAGTGCAAAAATCTCTGCAAACCTAGAAAGTTGCTATAGCAACAGGCTCTGCACTAACATGAATTTCCTGAAGGGCACAAAGTCCAAAACTCAAATTCCCATCATTTGTGACCAACTTGCCATAAAACCACAATGCTACCAAAAATGGACGAAATTTAGGAAGGAAACTTCTGGCCATTCTGCAAAAGTCTGTACAGTTGGAAGGCATGGATGCAAGGTTAACTACAGTGCATTAGGCTGAAATATGATGGAATTGCATTAGCTACCCCCATGGAACTGCACCATAACCAGGACACAAACACCATGTTTTAGATCCTGAATGTTTCCATAACTTTGCAATTGCTTTACAGTAAAACTACTCTATTTGTTTCATTTATTCATATGTAGATCTGCTCCAGGCAGCTGTTTACAGATATAGAGGTAATTATGACTCTCACACCACCTACATTGTTACCATCATGCCCTCTCACTACAGCCATTTCCATTGATGAAGTTTTCACAGGTTACAGCTGCCCACACAAAATTTTTGACTACAAGGAGTGGGCACAAGTATCCAGACAAAGCCACATCTATGGTGAGAAAACAACCAGAACTACAGCCAATCCAAGCAATATCCCTCCACCACTGAAACGCCAGTGGAAAACAACCCACCCATCAGCGTGGATCCTCACAAGGGCACAGAATCTACAAAAATCATGGCTACACAGAAAACGGACCAGAAGTACGAATGAATCAAAGTTAAAATCTGAGCACTCTGCGCACATCTGTACGACTAAGAGACATGAGGACAAGGCAGTAGCACATACAACACAGCCGGCCTTGCTGCTACAAGTAGGAACCTGCCTTGTATCAGTCCTTGTTTTTTTCCCTTCTTTCTCCACTCTCTCCCCTCTTGCCTGTACTTTCAGACCATACCCAGCCAACACCAACGCCAAATGAAGCTCAGCAGCAAAATGGCCCGCACGGGCCAACCACTAGGCATCATCACATCTCCTCCCTCGCAGCCCACAAAACTTGTCATCCAAACCCTGCAACAGCAGATCTGTTTATCAAAAGAGTGTTTTATGAGATTGTGCTGAACATTTCTGTTACCTTGAAACTTTGCACAGACACTTGTCAGTTTGTAACAAAATGTTTATGTGAGAATCCATCCATTTGTCTAAAACTGAGCCTCAGAACCAACCACTATCACTAATGAACTAACCAAGAGAGGGGAAAAAAGGGGGGCCACAACCCTGCATAATAGCAGGAGATGTAACCGTGACACGCTACCACCAAAGGCTGCACCAGAAAGGAAGCCCTCTGACCTCCAGGTGTATCTGTAAAACCCAGGTGGGGAAACAGTACCATAAATTCAAATAAGAACAATAAGCCTGCATAATACTGCCGGTGCTTTAACTGCAAATTGCTACCACCAAAGATCAAACTGAGGGGAAGCCAGCTCAGCACCATTGATAATTAAGGACAAAACTTCCTAAACAAACCAGGAGCAAAAAGAAAAATTAAACATCAAATTGTGAACCTCTGACAAGTTCTTAAACAACTAAATGGCCTCCCAGCCCAGCAACCTAGTCAAAACAACCCACACAAGCCAGCCGACCAAGAACCACCATCACATATAGCCAGCCAGCCTTCTAACAAATACAACCTGCACAAAGCCCAAAATCTTTCATCACATCATACTTTGCAAAGAAAAATAAAATAAATAAATAATTATATAAATATTACCCACTTCCTGTGTACATACTAGCATTAACCCAAGGCCTACCTGTCCACCACTGTACTTAGTGGTCATCCTGGACATGAGCCTGCCATGTAGCAAGTTCACACCAAAATGTGATTACTTACCCAGTTCCACTTGCAAGAAATCCATTAAGTCCCTCCCTACCCTTACCTCCTTTACTCCCATCACCCTACATTCCCATTTATCCCCCCCAACTAGCCTTCTTTCCCTACCCTCTTAATTCCCACTACTGTTTCTACCTAAACCCCACCTGAAGATCTCCCTAGACAAATCGATTTATTACCAAACCTCATTTGTGTTGCAAAACAGGCCTAGATCTCTTGTGCGGTTGCATATGCCTCCATTGGACTTGTGAATGTGCAGTGGGTCTGACAGGATGGTGTCTGGTGTGGGTCTGCACACAAGGCAGAGATTGCATCTCAGTAGCTTGTATGACACCTAGATAAAGGGTAAGGCTTTTAGATGGTCTGCAAATTTTTAAGATTTAGGTCCTTGTTTGTCTTAGTAAGAAAGCTCTGTGGGAATCTGAGTTGTGCCAGATGGCTGTACAAGTGCATACTGACTAGGACATTATACTCAGTGGTCAGCCTGATGATTGCAAAATGCAGTGGAATGATCACAACATAGCATGTGTATGCAATACCATTAGCAATAAGTTATGCAATGAAAAAGCAGATTTTTTACAACAGTGGATACATGGAGAGTGAAGGACAATTAATTATCTATGTAGGTCTCCAGGTCCCTAACTGCTGGAGCAATTTTTAGGGGTAAGTTGTTAATGTGATAGCTACAAGGGATACATTGCTTGCCAAAGGATATTATTATACATTTCTTGGCATTCAGATTTAGTTCAAGGATATGGCATCAGCTATTGCTTTCAGAAAGGCCCGCTTGAAGGAACTTGGTATCCTCTGGTAAGTTTATGATGGCACCAAGCTGACGGTCATCTGCAAACTTGGACACCATAAACTCTAGAAAGTACCTTTACCTTTAAGAAGTAGGTGCCAAATAGGAATGACCCAAGGACAGAACCCTTGGCTGCACTGCTGGTGACAGGTCTTTTGGAGCAGGTTGAGAAACCTATATAAATTTCCTGGGTTCTATTTGTGAGCCAGTTTTTCTATCCAATGAGTTAGTTGGGGATTATCTTGTAGCTGTGATAATTTGTCTACAATACCTGAGTGTTGAATGCCTTTGAGAGGGCTTGATATGCAATGTGTGCTTAATCGCCTCATGTGTTGCTTCAGTAATCTTGTCATAGAAGTTAACCAGGTTAAGTAGGCAGGATCTGCCCTTAACAAATTCAAACTGGCGTGGGTCGACAGATTGTAGGTCACCTATGTCCTTATTTAATAATTCCATAATTATCCTTTCTATAGCCTTACAGATGACGGTGCTCAAACATATGGGTCTATAATTTCCAGTTTCCTCTGACTCCCTTCCTTTGTGCAAGAGGATGACCATTACTGTCCATCATTCATATGACGCAAAGCCTGTTTTGACGCTGATACTGAATAACCTGTGTGAAAGTCATGTTTCAGACTGGGCAGTAAGCTAAGGATAGAGTGTTAAAGGTGGGAGGAGTGGTAGAAGACATAATAGTTATGATGGTTTTAAAAGGCATCATTCAGATAAGGAAACTGATAGGCAGGACAAAGTATTGCTTTCTGTTACCAGATTTTCCCCATTTTCTGAAATTTTGAGGAAGTCAGTGAAAGTTTGTGGCCAGTGTTATGTGAAGATGAGAAACTAAAACATTTGTTCCCTTCACATGTTATATTTTCTTATCAGAGGTATTTAAATTTAAGGGAGTTGTTAGGTTTCAAGAAGGTTTATTTCCAGGGGGCTAATATGGGTTCCTTCCCTTGTGGAAGATGTAAAGTATGTTTCTAGAATTAAGAACATTTCAGGTAGAAAAATTAATGGTAAATTATTTTGTTCCATGGGAAGGTTTTCATGTGTTTCTTGCAGGTTGGTTTATATTGTAGGGTGTGGGTGTACTCCTGTGAGGCGGTATGTTGGACAGATAAAACATATGGTAAAAGTTAGAATTCTTGAACATCTGGGACATATTAGAAACAGGAATTTGGATAGCCCAGTAGCTGAACACTTTATTAATTCACATGGGGGTTCTGATGTTAGTTTCTTCTTTAGTGTGTTGGCTACACCTTTTCTTGCTAGGGGTGGGGATTTTTTAGCTAGTTTGTTAAAAATGGAAAGCAGGTTCATTCAAAATTATAATACTTTAAAACCTAAAGGTATGACTCTAGATGTGAATTTAAATGTATAAGTTATAATATTTATATATGATATTTTGTAATTTATTGTATATGGAAAAATATTTTATCCCTTTTTAAGGGTAGGTTTTATTTAAGCAGGTTCTTGTAGTAGGTTATTGGGTGATGAGATGACTGTTTAAGTGGAGCAGTTTTATATAAAATGGGAACAGTTGGTGGATTATGTTATTCCTTGAAGGCTGTTTACCGATGTCCCAGAAGCACCATTCAACAATGGAGTTTATTTCCAATGACTGCCTCCTAAGATTATTTTTTGGATATTTCGTGTTGCTGTGTGTTTGGAATTGGGCAGCAAGCAGGCCAGTATTTTATCAGACCTCAAAGAAGGACTTTTCTTTGCCTAGGATAGTGATTTGAGGAATTGTTCATGAAATATTTGCTGGGGGGGGGGGGTTGTAGATGTGGGTATAAGGTTGGGAATGTAGAGAGGAAAGGAAAGTCAAGTTAGAGTTAAATTCATATAATAGTAGATTGTCTATGTCCTCTAGGTCCACCTGTGTGATATCATTTACTGTTAGCTCTCCACAGTGATGGGCATTGTTTCTAAGATTGGCAACATTGTTAAAGAAGGCTTAGTGGGTATTCCCTGCCTGGGTAGCAATGTTTACCCCATGGCTGGCTTTAGTTGATTTTATCAGGGACCAAAGTTCACTGCTAGGTTTAGCTAGATCTTTCTTTGCATCTTGGGAATTCCATTTAATTTCATGTGCAAAGTATTTCTTATTTTTTTATTACAGAGCCAGTTTATATTTGTGTCCCCCCACAGGAGTTTATTTTTATATTCAGTATTCTACTTACTTTAGAAGGCGACAGATGCATCCATGCAATTATTTAACTATGCATAGAATTTGGTAGTAATATTTAACAGATTTTGTAACTGAAAGACTGCTAAATTACCCTACCTGAAACCATCATGCCTTTATGTGGCAGCAAAAAGAAGCAGGTTTTCAGACTACATGAGTGGAGACAGAATGCCATACTCATTGTAAACATTGGTGTTCAGATTAATTTCTGAGAGATAGCATTTTGAATGTTCAAATCTATACTGTGATGTTATTTCAGTTAGCCTAAATAATTAACAAACATATCCAGTGAGATTGTCTGATTTATTTTTCATAAACACGTAATAGCAACACGATACTTGCCACAAACCATTAATCTCGTCATATTAGGGGATACCATGATTTACAAAATGAAATGTTCAATTAGCAAGCAAAGAAACAACAGTCATTAAACAATTAAACAATTCTATGTCAGTTGTATTTTAGCTATACATGCAAAGATATTGTGAACTTTTTCACATAACTTGTGGGTAGTTCCGAAATGTTGCCTATACGCTTCTATCATGCCCCTGAGTAAATTCTGAAACCCCTCTGTGGATATGCAGACTGACCGTTGCAACTGTTTTACTAAGTAAATATAAAATAGTCACCTACTGTCATAGGTGTGAAGTATTTAGTAAAAGTATTGTTTATACAAGATAGTAACACGTGAGAAAGTAATACAGTTTCACAACAAAAAAAGTGATAAAGATAATTCTAAGTAGGTCCTGAACTGGTTCCAATGTAAAAGGACTCTTCTTCCAGAGTTCTGAAAACTTTGAGCATTTTGAATGGTTATGACAAGTGCTGCTCTTTGCTAACACAATGCTTCTGCTGAAAAAGAAATTGCAAGTTTTCTAAAATCAATAGCTGTGTAATTAATTTCATGTAAGAACGTTTTGCTTCAAGGCAAGAAAAGT
The DNA here is from genome assembly GCF_019279795.1 of Protopterus annectens. Taxonomy (NCBI): domain Eukaryota; kingdom Metazoa; phylum Chordata; order Ceratodontiformes; family Protopteridae; genus Protopterus; species Protopterus annectens. The sequence continues at coordinate 1,843,045,257 of NC_056733.1, read as the reverse complement.
TGTGAAAATCTCCACATGTATTGCATCATAAGAGTGAAGTAAGACCAGTCCTCAGAGCCGCAGGTCATAATAAATTCAAACAATACCATGCTTGCACATGTCCACTAGTGGTAGCTGCAATTTTATTTTTATTTAAGTCCCAGGTAAACAATTATTTGAAAGTGTGACAAAAAATTCTATTATGAGCTCATTGAAATATTACGCTACTATTCATTGTTTTCTGTATAATAAGATACTCCAGAAAAGTGGATGTAGTCTTCATAATATGTGAATTCTTTAATCCCTATGTGACTCCTGAGAAATTTGTTTTGTTTCTTTTGCCTTCGCTTTCAAATTATATTCCTTTATCTTCACCTGTAGCTCCTTGTTAAGAACATTTTCAATAATTCTTGATATTGTTCTAAGGCTGAAGTATTATTTTGACATTGGTTCCTTTAACATTTTCTGTTTAAGATGCATGGTTTTGATTTGTTACATCACTCAAGACCTGTGGGCTTTAAAAAGGACTGTTTAAAAGCCAGTGTACATCGGCTAAGCTGCTGCTCAAACTTTAACTTGAATATGAGTTTGAGTGAGTAGCCATGCAGAGGGACCACTATTACCACTTGAGTTCAGGCAATCAGCTATTAGGACGGTGCGAGAGGACAGGGTCAGGATGGGGAAGTGGGAGGGTGGTAGAATTAAGCAGCAAGAGCGGGATTTTAGCATTAGGGAGCAGGAAGAGCATTTTAAGCTTAAGGAACAATGGTATAACTTGGGTTTAAGGAGTGGGAAGGGAGTTTTGGGGTTTAGGAGTGATTGGGGAAGTTAGGCTTATGGAGGGGGCTGGAATTTTAAGTTTAGGAATGATTGGGGACTTTAGGATGAGGGACAGGAAGTGAAGGTTTAGGGTAAGGGATAGAGTAGCTGGGTTGCGAACTGGGTGGGGTTAGATTTAACTATGTAGTTTATAGGTTTCAGTGTTGAGAGAGGTATGTAGAAAGGGAAAAGCGGACTAGTGGGAATTAGAACACTTACAATTTTAACCAAGTGGTAGCATTCAGGTGTATCAGGAGCTACTAGCACGTGTGTATTTATAGTAACCCTGCAAGGACACCCTGATTTCTTAATGTAGATAGTTATTTGAAACTATTATATCAAGCATTGCTAAAAAGAAGCACACTTTTCCTGATATGTTCCTAAGAACAGTTTGAGGTTTGTAGAAACATCATGAAAGAGAGAGAATTCTAAAAAAAAAATAGATGGTTATAGGATACATACATACATACATACATACATACATACATACAGATATTTCAAGCATGGACATTTATGCCCTTCTAGCTTGCCAATATACCAAAACAATGTAATTCATAGGTTTCAGTGTTGAAAGGGCTATGTAGAAAGGGAAGAGCAGACTAGTGGGAATTAGAACACTTACTATTTTGAGCAAGTGGTAGCATATTGGTGTATCAGGAGCTACTAGCACAATTGTACCTGTAGTAACCCCACAAGGACACCCTGATTTCTTAATGTAGCTAGTTATCTGAAAGTATTATATCATGCATTGCTAAAAAGAAGCACACTTTCCTGCTATGTTCCTAAGAACAGTTTGAAGTCTGTAGATACATCATGAAAGAGAGAGAATTCTAAAAAAAAATAGATGGTTTTGGGAGACATGCATACATACATACACATATTTCAAGCACGGGCATTAATGCCATTCTAGCTTGCCAATATACCAAAGGACTTGTTCTCATAATACTTATCCAGGCTGTTCTTTAAATTATCTAAACTAGTACTTGCTTTAATGTAATTTGGTAGTCTGTTCCATGCATTAGCTACTGTGTCAGAGAACCAATTAGTACACTTCTCATTCCTATAGAATCTCCTACATAGGTTGTCTGATGATTCTCTAATACTTTTTGTTAACCACAAACATTCCCAGAGGTAGTTGTCACTTCTCCTTCTTTTGGCTTTTTCCTGGTTAGGGGTTGCCACAGTGGATCACCAGTAACTGCCCATGGCTCAACTTAAAATCACACACATGCACGCACACCTAGGACCAGTTTAGAGTGTCCAATCCACCTACAGCATATCTTTAGGATGTGGGAGGAAACTGGAGCACCTGGAGGAAACCCACATGACCACAGGGAGTGCATGCAGACTCTGCACAGAAGGCACCCCAGCCGAGGATCGAACCGAAGAACCGCTTATTGTGAAGCGACAATGCTAACCGCTGCACCACCGTGGCTGCCCCCGAGGTAGTTGTCACTAAATGCCCTATATACCTGAATAAGATCTCCTCTGAGATATCTGTAAGAGACACTGTATAAGTTCAGATATTTTAGCCTTTCATAATAACTTAAATATACACATCCATAGATACCACTGGTATATTTCTGTTGTACGTCTTCCAATTTACTCATGCTTGTTTTCTTATAGGGTTTCCATATTGTTATTCCATACTCAAGGTTAGGTCTAATGTAACTAACAAACAATGACTTCATTATTTTTGATTTCCTAGTCTTTATAAATCCTTTTATGCAACCTATAGTTCTATAACTATCATTAACCAACTGGTTGATATCATTAGAAAAACTCATAGCTGAATCTACCTATATACCCAGGTCCTTAAATGAGTCTACAGTTTCAATCACTGTGTGCTGTATTAAATATTCACCTTTCAAGTTATGCCTACCAAATCTCATATGCTTTATGATGTATTTATCAGCATATTATTCTCCTGTGCCAAAATGGTCAATTTAGTCAAGTTATTTTGCAGACATGCCTTATCTGTAACACATGTAATCAGTTTACTCAATTTTAGGTCTTTTGTGTATAGACTGTAGAACACCTCAGATGAAAAAGTCAGGTCTGAAAGATAAAATCTAAACTAGTAAGGGCCTAGGATAACGTCCTGTGGGACACCTGGACTGTAACCAAGGGTTTTACCTGTCCAGTTGCTGTATGATACTTGCTATGTCCTATTTGTAAGCCATGCAGCTATCCATCTTATCAAGAGTACAGCAATACCTAGTAGTACTACTTTATTGATCAGTGTTTTGTATTTGACCCTGTCAAATGCTGAAGTTAAATCTATATAAATTACATCACAGCACTATTTTTCATTCTTAGCTGTTATTATATTGTTATAGAGGGTCTATATCAGATCATCAAATGCTGAAAACAGTGAACGATGATTGATCAACCCTATTTCACTGAAAGCTGAAAAATATTGACAGCTCAGAACAGCGATGTATTTCATAGGGAAAGAAATCGCTGTTCCAACAAAAAAGAAAGTAAACAGTTACAACACATACACACCTACCTTAACCCTACTTCTAACCAAAAAATAAAAAAGGAAACAGTTTAAAACATATATCCACCTAACTTAACCCTACTTCTAACCCCCCCCAAAAATAGTAAACATATATATACACTTAACTAAACCCTACTTCTAACCCTATGGTGTACGCTAAATGTATTACTATATATGCACTTACCTTAACCTGCACCCTAACCCTAAGTTCAGTAACTATTGCATATTTACATTCGGGAGCCATGCCGGATAAGGGAATCTCTGAAACCACACTCTGAGACCGCACTACAGTGCAAAACACGGCAAACTAACGAAGCGGCAAAGCGACTTCTTTCCCAGGGAAAGAATTCTCTGAAAAGCCGCTTCGCTATTTTGCCTGTTCGCTATTTTAAGTTCGGTGAAAACGCATTTGATAGAATGCATTTTCGATGACGTGATAGGGACCCATTATAGAACATCATGTTACAGGTGGCAATAGATCTGTTTTCAGTATATGTATCCTGGTGTATGGCTTCAAGTCCCAACCTATCCAGTTCTGACAATAAGTTATCTAATATTACCTTCACCATTATTTTTCCACAACATGAAAGTAGACTTAAGGGTCTATATGACTCTGGATTTGTCCTACTCCCCTTTCCCTTAAAGGCAGGTTTAATAAGGGCATGTCTCCAATCTTGAGGAATCTCCCCATATTTATATGACCCAGTCAAAAATAGATATAATGGTACTGTAAGTTCTTGCTGAAGTGTTCTCAGGTCATTGTTACTAATTCTGTCTCCTCCGTGTGCATTAATCTAAGTTTTTTCCAGTATCTGGGGTTACCTGGATGTTACTAGAACAACTTACCATCCCTATTGTGGAGCTAAACTGTTTTGCAAAAGATTTTGTAAATATATCTCTAATCTGTTGTGTCTGAGAATACATTTTAGAATCTGCACACACTTTATCAATTTGTGTGTCTTTACTCCTTCCACATCTTATGTATCTATAAAAAGTTTCCTGTTATGGTCAATAGCTCTATATAATTTTTCTTCAAAATTTTCTTGATCTTGTCTCACACTATGTTTAATCTGTTTGTCCAGCTTGTTTATTTCAGTTTTCAAAGTTGTAGTTTGACCTCTCTTCCATTTCTTATATTTTTTGTCTCTCATCTTAATCCAATATCTTGTCCTTATGGAAATATATCTGCCAGATATTGCACTCAAACAATTTCTCTTTCAAAACTTTCCACATTCCGTCTGCTGTTTTTCCACTGAACACCTCACTCCAGTTAGTTTTACATAATGACTGTTTTGCTTCCATATAATCTGAAATTAACCTTCTGTGCACTGGCTTAGATTTCAGTTTGGCAGAATTATCTAGCAACAAATTAACCTTTATAACCCCATGATCACTGCACATCAATGGTGATAAAACTTGACTTGAAGTAACAGTAATTTCTTGGGAACACAAACAATGTCTAGTATGTTCCATCCCCTGGTAGGTTTTTTTACAATCTGAAGCAATTATTATTCCAGAATATATGCTGTGAATAATTTCCTTACTAATGTTGTAATATCATTATTACTCCGGTCTGTTTCTGGTAAATTTAAGTCTCCAGCTAATACTATTCTTCCCTCCTGTGTTTCATGCAAGAAATGTATGAATTCCTCTAGGTCATCTGCACTTGACTTTGGTTGTCTACACACTCCAGCAATTGTTTTATGTTCCAGGGTTGTCTTTATTGTCACAGTTACACAGTCTATAGTGTTGGTGTTATCATTGAAAATGTAATAATCACAGGTCTCATAGCTATCTTTAATTCCTATCATAACACCTTCACCTGATTTTTTATTAGAAGGTCTCTTACAGTAAAAACATTTATACACTGACAGAACTGGTTTTCAGTCACTGTTCTTTAACCATGTTTCACAAACAATAACAACATCAATCTTGTGGGAACGTAGCAAATTTTCCAAAAAAAAAACTTTATTATTAATACTCCTAGCATTAACAACCATCAGAGAGGCATCAAATGTTGCTATCTGTGGGCTGTTAAATTTTTGAAATGGCAAAAATCCTGCCTAGTGTTTGTCAAATTTTGCAAAATATCTGCTGCAAAAATTATTTTCCCTGATCTAGACAAATGCACACCATCCTGTCTGAACATGTGTGCCCGAAACAAGTCTTGGATGCACATTTCCATTTTTAAAACAGGACATTTTTCCATGTAGGTATTTACCCAAAAATATTTTCATTCACAGTGACCTGACTATCCTTTCTATAGGTGATTTGTGAAAAATACATCCTAACCCCAGTACAAGCAATACTATCTAAGAGTGCTGTCCATCCCTGCTAACAGTCAGAAAATCCTTGTGGGCAACATCATTTGTACCAACATGAATAAAAACAGAGATAAACTATGTGGTTTGATTCATCTTGGATTTTCTTCCTGTATTTGCCTACTCTCTAATGAAAAAGAAGCTAGTACAGAAATCTTTTTTTTTTGGTGGGGGGACCAGTAATCAGGTATATTAGATGTTTATCCTTGCTGGAGACAAAAAGTTGCTTCAGGATGCATTTATGCTGCTTGTGATCAGAAATCGATTTCTTAGACTAGTATGAAACAGAAATGCATATCAGTTATCAGTGATTAATAAACTCATATAAGTAAGAACTGTAATAAACAGTCTTCTTTCAGAAATACTAAAAACTATGACCAAGTGAATACAAACTTTATTTGTGCCATGTAGAGAAACCTACACCTTCTCTTCAACCAGCTATGGGTATTAAGCCATATTACTATATTTGAGGGAATGAAATACTTATGGTGTGTATTTAGGATTGTTGGAGGCTCCTCCACTCACCAATTTCATTGTAATGTGTCATTCTCTCAAATCAGGATTTTTATTTATTTGTTTATTTTAATGAAACTTATACTTTACAGTTCTGTATAAAACAACCAACATGAATTTTTATATTCTTTTAGCTGCTGTTTTTTTATTTGTATATTTTATCTGCTAATATCCGTCACTTAAGGGTTGAACAGTGTCTGTACCCTCACTGTAGCCACTGCGGCCTGCTGAAGCCTTTTGTTTCCGTCCTCATTGCACAGCTTGATTTAACTGCCATCTTCCTTTTATTGCAAGTCATTCTCCAGTTTTCCTAACCTGAGAGTTATTGAGAAAGATTTTATCAGGCTAGTTTTGAGGTATTCTTAACTACTGTATTTGTCCCATTTATGGTTACTATAATAATGATTTCAAGTGTCACTATTTCAAAAGTCGCTAAATTTAGCATCAAGCAGCCAGTTTATACTTGAACAAAATACATTCATGTTATATCTATCTATTTAGTTGTTCAAGTTTGAATCTATACATATGTGTGATAATTGCATACAGTTGGCAAATATCACTTACTCTGCCTTCTCTAATTTGAAATATTTCTTGTTTCTGCAAAAGTACATGTTGCACTTAGTATGTGAGATCCTAACACAGGACCCGAATGGCTTATTTAAAGATTTTTACAAAACAGTCATTATCTGGGAGTGCCTATGACCCTCTACATGGATAAAAATGGTCAATATTAATGCAAGTATTCTATGAAATCAGGGATGAACTGTCTCCACAGAAACAGTCTGCACTTTCATTACTAAATAAAATCCACCACAACAATAAACAGGACATGCTGGAGGGATAGATTCCTGTCCCAGAGACTTCCCATGCTCTGGAACAAGATTCCAATCTACATTAGAAAGAACTCCTCGCTAACCCTCTTCAAGAGAAACCTTGAAGAGTGGATGGGAAACAGAAAGTTTACCCCAGGGGTCACTTCAATGGCTCTGCTGGACAGAGGCACAGGGAACTAATCTAAGGGGGTGGCGAAAGCCAACACATTCTGGCTAGGCTTATAAATGCCCTCGGGCAGACAGCCTAGTACCTACCTATGAACCTATGAAAAATTTATGCATTACCTAATGTGCTCCTTATTCCATGCTACAGCCCACAAATGCAATACTGTATGTTTCTGCACAACTGTTATGGCATACTTGGAAACTTTCCGGGGCAAGGTATACCACCCAGGATTAGTCTCCCTAGATTCCCTAGTACCTGAAAAGTTGAGTAGATTTGGTTTGCCCGATCGGCATGCATGTGGCTTTTCTGTTATAGGTTATGACCATTATCAAGGTAAATCTCTTCCCACTCTAGTTTGGATTAACAAGAAATTACTGCATCATGGTTATGCCAACATCCTTCTCATCAATTATGGGACCCTGGGGGTTGGGAACACTGGTTAAAAACTAGGTCCTACAGTAGGTCAAAATGATGCACTAGGGTTTTGGTCTTATTCATTATTATTTATTAAGTTTGTTTGCCGAGGTAGTACACTAATCATAGTAGACCAATTTTGGGTCAATATGATTACCATGGAGGCACACCAGAAACTGTGGTGAACTAATTGGATCAAGGAAGGTGTATGTTAAGGACATCTGTAACCCAGAATCTGAGCAGTAACTGCCCATGGCTCAACTTAAAAATAGATCTTCCCCTTTCAAATTTTCAGAGGTGGCAATATATGCGTATCGTTGCTATAATATGTTCTTTGGGACATGCCTCCTCCCATCAGCTATGGGGGGTGCAGTTAATGAAAAGTCCAAGCCAAACTCAAAAAGATGTGCATACTATGGGTAGCAAACTTAAAGGATGGTTTGACTGTATGTTTATACACCTGCAAAAGATCATTACAAACTTGCAGTAGAAATGGTCTCGGTTTTGTAAGCATCCTGCAGTCGAGGTGGCATAACTTCTGCATTCTGCATATGACACAGAGCTGCCATATCTCCCAACTTTTGTATTCATTAAATGTTTACATTGTTAGCAGCACACCCCCAGTCTGCTAAGCACTCCATTGTAAGAAATGTGCTATGTTGGCACTGTTCTAGAAACAACTCAAATTATGATCACATGGTCCGGTAATTCCCTGTAACTTTTTCTATGGGGCAAGCTCTATTAGAATGCATTAATCAAATAATCCTCCAGTGGTTACTAGAGATTGACAACGTTGCATTTTTTGGTATTACTTCATTTCTTTTACTACTCTCTCTCCTTACATCATACCATTTCAGCATCCATTATCTCATCCTGACATTAACCTCCTTCTGTACCAATAACACACACTCAAATACTGCATTCACTAGCATCACTCCTCCTTTATACAACATCTCCATCTCCCACTGTTTCCACTACAAAATACTTCAACTACCCCCTGTAATCTTAGACCCAAGCATTCACTCATTTCAAATAAACGCTACTCTCCCAAACACAACTTACTGCATACTATCCTCTTACTAGCAGGTGACATCCACGCTAACCCTGGGGCAACTCCACTAAACCCATCGCCATCGCAACAAGTCCCCCCTCCTACCCCATTAAGCAATACTCCCTCACACAGTACACGCTCACCCCACCCCTCCAGTCTAACAAACACCTACCCATTATGGTGATCAACATTCAAAGCCTTGCTAAAAAAATGATTGACCTTCATGCTTGGCTCTCCCAATATTCCCTTCACCTACTTGTACTATCTGAAACCTGGATGAAACCCCATACTCCCAAATCTGAAATATTTCCCACTGGATACAACATCTATTGATTAGACAGGACTGCCAAAAAAGCTGGAGGTGTAGCAATTCTTTACTCTCAAAATCTCTCCCTTTCCCCTATTTCTGTTGACCTACCTGATTTTCACACCGCAGAAATACTAATACTAAATAAACACCTAAACCACCACAAAAAACCTTGCCATTGGTACCATTTATATTCCACCAGGCAAGAGCATCCAAATTCTTGAAAATATACTCTCCTGGATATCTCAAAATCTACCCTATGAAACTTTACTGCTAGGAGATGTGAATATAGACTGGAAACCCCTTGAATCCCCTTCACCTACCCAAAGCATCAATCTGTTTGGTTTCACTGAACCCATCACCACCCCCACAAAACTCTCCAAACACTCCAATCAAGGCATAACATCTGACTGGATCCTCTGTAACAGCCCCCAACATTATCACAACCCCACAATACTACTTGATACATTAAGCAACCACCTACCTATTATTATAGTGAGATACTCACCACAACAACAGAAACCACATCTGAATAAAGTCTGTTGTAAACTCAGTGACTTCAACCCCTCTTCTATCACTGATTGTCTCTCTGTCATAAACTGGTCCATCCTGAACTCCCTCCCTCTTGACAAAGCCATACTAGAATTCAACCGTATCTTCCTAAATACCCTTGACTCATTAGCCCTCCCCTGTAAAATAAGAATAAAATCAAACTACACCCCATGGCTTAATAAAGACATTCACAAACTAATGCACAAAAGAGATAATGCCTGGAAGTCCTGGCTAAAAAGTAAATCCTCCAAACCCTCCAACTATTCAAAAAACTTAGGATCCAGACTAAAAAAGAAATATACAATGATAAAATGTCCTTTTATGCTAAGACACAAACCTCCACTCATTCAAATCCTAAATACTTCTGGATAAATATAAACTCTATCCTCACCCAGAAAAACACCAACCCCCCAATCCCTCCTCTAACCTTCCTGACCATGAGACCACCTTTCTCCTCAACCAGGTTTCATAGACTCTATCAGCAAATTGACTAACACAGGCCAAAATCCTCTCCAAACATTCCAAGACCCAATACCCCATACTATTAACAACAAAACTAGTCTCACATTAAACCCTATCTCTACATCCTACATAAAATCTCTTCTCCTCAAACTTAAACCATGTTCTCCCTCTGCTGACAAGTTCCCCCCCAATTCCTCAAGCTTGCTGCAAAACACATTGCCCATCCAGTCTTGATACACATTAACCATTCTATAAAAGAAACCACTGTACCCAAAATCTGTAAATCCTTCTACATTATCCCCCTTCACAAAGGAGGTAACTCCAGTGACCCCTCCAATTATCAACCAATCGTCATACTATCCCCACTATCCAAAATACTAGAAAAGTGTATTCACAACCAAATATTTAACTTCCTCCTCTCCCCTACCTAACATGGCTTCTGACCTCACCACAGCACCTCCACAGCCCTTCTGTCCTTCACCCATACAATAGCCAAAGCTAGGAACACCATTAACTTAGTCTCATGTTTGTTCCTGGACTTCTCAAAGGCATTTGATATGGTATTGCAATCCAAACGTCTGACTAACCTGGCTAACCTCAACCTATCTAGCTCAACTCTCTCATGGTTCTCTAGTTACCTCACAGACATACTTTAATCAGTAAAATGTCAATCTTCTTGCTCTCCTTTCTTATCTATACACACTGGCATACCCCAGGATTCCATTCTTGGACCCCTGCTCCTTAACATCTTTATCAGTGACCTCCACTCCTCCACCTCTCTCTCTCCAGCCTCATTCAGTACATCGATGACTCCACTCTTATCACATCCACTAACTCTATCTCACTTATTCAAACACACACTCAACAATCCTTCCATCTTGGAGAAAACTGGCTACAAATCAATCAGCTAATCTTAACCCCACAAAAACAAAGCTACTTCTCTTTTTCCCACAAAAACACTGAAAACTTAATGTTACCTTCTCCATCTCCTCTCTAAATAACACGATAATCAATGTAAACATTCCCACAGAATTATTAGGTATGACTAGTGATGACCAATTAAAATTTGACTTACACATTCACCATGCAATAAAAAAAAATGAACCAAAAACTTGGTATGTTATACACAACTCAAAATTAATCTCTGTAAAATCTAGACAATCCCTTGCCCAAGCCTACCTCCTTCCTAGCCTCAACTACTAGTCCACTACTAGTCAACTACTACTTCCAGTCCTCACCATCCTTCAATCCTGCCAACTCTCAAGACTTGAGAGACCTACAATAAAATTGCCAAATTTACAGCCAACCTTCCTAATCTAACCCACCACTGCTTAGCCCTCCACAAGTTACAATGACTTGAATTCTCCCATCACATAAAATTGTCCCAACTACATCTAACCCACCACATACTTAAACCCACTACCTGTCCCTGCCTCAAGAACCTAGTCTCATTCTATTACCCATTGTGCCCCCTCCGTAGCTCAGAGAAACTTCTCCTAGAAACCTTTACACCTAAGCTGAACATAGGCAAGCACCTATATAAATCATCTATTACAAAAATTTGGAGCAGCCTACCCTCTAACCTACGAAACATCACCCAAGCAGCAAGCTTCTAAAAAGAACTGAAAGTATTCTTCCAAAATAATTGGAACTACCCATGCCAGGATCCCACCTGACCAGCTTTCTGCTCCATAACTTTTCTACCATTGTCAAATTTTCCTAACCTCTAAAATTCCTGACTGATAATTGGCATAATCCTTCTTGCACTATACATAATACCAAATGCATATACATGTTTCACCAATAATCTCTCTACCAATTCTGCAAAAATAAAAAATGAATGCTATTCAACCATAGTATGCATGTATCTTTTGTACACTGTACGCTATGATTTTTCTACTTCTTTTTGTGTTAATATACTTTTCTACTTACTCTTGTGTTAATATGATTATATCAATGCATTGGAGCTTTTCTCCTTGGGTCTACACTGAAAATGGGTAATATTTTGCCTAGTTGGTCCAACCCAGTTAACAAATGTGAAATAAATAAATAAATAAATGTTAGTTGTTGAGATGAATTTGTCTAATCTTTCTGGCACTTGGATTTTCTGAATACATAACATGGTACTACCACCGACAGCACTAATTTTTACATACAAGAAGCACATCCCTGAAAACTGGATATCTTTGTTTCACAGGTATCCATACAAGCTGAAGGGATGGTCAAATACTCACTTAAGCATGAGCATGTGACACATATCTTGGACAACTTTATTTTTTTCTGCTGGATAAGTAGTGTTTCAAAGACTTTGTTATGGTTTGGTAAACCAAATGTACTGGATTGTGGATTGTATGGTACTATAAAACTGCAACTACTCTACTGTCTTTATTGTGTTTATTTTTTGGAAAATATATATTGTATTGCAAATATGTATTTTGCAGTCATCAGAAATATACAGTACCACAGAATTATTATGTTGACATTCATAAATGCGTAACTGGAGATGAGATGAACATGGCTGAAAACCAAATAAACTAGATCACTAACCTGGTCAACAAAGTTAATAATTATACAATAGGTCATTACTATTCAAAAATGGGAACACTGGGCAGACTAGCCAGGGTGCCAATTATAAACTGAGCATATACAAAGAGAAAAAAGTCTGGTCACTATTGAGAGGCCAATTTTTTTTCTGTTTGCATGTGTTGTGAAGGCATATGTTTCAACTGTCCAGATTTTCAAAGAATGTCCAGATTTTCACCTCATATGTTTGGTCTATTCCTCATAAAATTTATGGTTTCCCAACATATCACTGAGGAGTGGTCACTAAATAATGACATGCATTTGAGGTTCAGATTCTTCTGACAATGCACCCTAACACAAGTTTATAACAGCAGGATTTACTATTGGTCCCTATTTTGGAGCCTTTGACCCCCATTATTTAAGGCTTTGTTCACATTTCTTGAGACAAGAACTTGAGAGGTATGCACAGAGGCCACAGAGGCATTGCAAATACATACATGCAACTGTTGTATTCTGCCCTGTTTCAGAAGACTCTCATACCTCTACACTGTCTGGATTTTATAATTAAAAAAAAAAAAAAAAACAACAGAGATCTTTTTTTCTCCATTGCTTGTTGTCAACAGCACTGATGTACTGTGCAAGTTTAACAACATACGTCCCATACGCATGTGCAGTACATCAACAAACATGGAAAAATGAGGAAACAATGTAGAGTAGCAGTATAGCAACATTATTTAAGAAAGGGGATCAATTTCATTTTTAAATGTCATTATATAATAGCAATAACCGATGAGTGGATATATGAGGCTTTCCCAATGGCTGACTTTGTTTAATCACTTGGTCGTCACCTTGTGATCAAACCATGCAAGCCATCAGTAAATCCTCATATAAGCACATCCACTCATTGGTTATTGCTTAAAGAATACATTCAGGAATGTTTGGACTGCTCCAGCTCTGAATTTTTTGGACTTTTTTTTTTCACTTTTTGACTGTTTCTACATATTTACTGAAATTTTATTTTATAGGCACCAAACTCTGTTACTTGGGCTAGTTTTTCCTTTAAAATCTCCTATCTTTTGTCCCATTGTTCACTGCTCTGTACTTCCATTGTTATATCGATTTATACTTGTCACCTTAAATGGATCATGATATAAAATAACATTTGGCTCTCTCTGTGGCTTCTTAACAATTAACAGGCCGTGAGTTCTTAGCTGGTTAGCAACTGCTTGAAAGCTGTACTGCTACTGGTATTAGTTGTCTTTATTTTAATTATATCTCATACTCCTTTGTTATTATTCTGGCTGTTGCTTTACCATTTTATGTGGTGCTTATTTGGCTGGGCACTGCTGTTTGCATTCAAGGTAACTATCTTCTTTAGACTGACTGATGGAAGTTATTTTATGAACTTATACTTGGAATTATTTAGTTTTATTTAGATGTAGACATGATTGTCACCTTTATTTTAAGCCTGGATTTCTTCATGAGCTCAAATTAATGGTCCTGTGTCAATATGCTTTCATAAGGCTGCTGTTCTGACCGTCTCTCCTTCATTTTCTTTCATCAACCAAGGCTCTTTTTTCAAACTTGCAGACATTTTCATATCATGCACAGACAAATGGGAGGATTCTGGAAGTGAGTGGTTATGGCTCCTTGTGTGTACAATCTCTCAGTCAGCACTCACACTTCTAATTTCAGCACTAGGGCAATTAATCCTGTTGAGAGTCATTGCTCTTTTATCCAGACTGTGTCCAGGTTTCTAGACTGTCTCTCTGGGTAGATTAGTTGATCCTTTCCTCTGCTAATGTCAATGGGGATGATGTATGCCAGTGTGAGGTCTATTTTCAATAAGACTGTGGTTATCTCAGAATTACTGCTTGACGATTTCTCATTTATAATGCCACAATGCTAGTTTTGCACTTTTATAACACCAAGTATCCTCACAGTAAGAAATCACTTGGCCAGCATACCTACCTACACATATGCCACAGTACATAAAAAACTACCAAAGTGGGGGGCTATGCCCCCTACACCCTCATACTTATATATACACCAACTCAGAGAGCACACTAAAGTGGGGAAAAGGGCAAATTTCTGTACGCTGGCTAAGTGACTTCCTTCCCTGGGAAAAATGTTCATTGATGTGAACATTCAATGAAAGGCCATCTGTTGATGTCGGTTTGATGAACTGATATTGACCCATATCACTCACCTGATTTTTGAAGACTGGATCTTAAAAAGCAGTGCTCTAACTCCAAATACTCTTGAAGTGAAAATAGACTGCTTTATACTGTTATTGACTAGATTTCTCATGCAAGGCTTGTCTTAATCAGGACAATACAAGCAAAATGTGTCAGGCATGGTTTGAATTCGAGCTGAACATGTACGATAAGAAGAATGAAGGACAGAAGATCAAAGGAGGGCTACAGGTTTTTGGAGACACAAGTTTGACCTCGATGAACACTATGCTCATTACTAGACGATTACCTTTGGCAAAGCAGAATATCTGTCCAGATACAGATCTCAGCAATGGCTATTGAACTGCCCTTTCTGCAGAAGAACATTCCCATGAGCAGGCACTTGATACTTCAGAAGGATTTTTCCTGACACTGGGTTTGATAATCTTCAGCTCTGCAAAACTATGTTTTTAACACATTGTTCCCATTCAGTGGAGACTGTACTGGCTTTTTATTTATTTTCATATAATATGTAAACTATTGCTATTGTCACCTTAACAACTTGTACCACTGTTGTATGAATGAATGTGTTTTTTCCCCAGCTGTTGCTCTCTCCCACCAAACAGATGCTAGTAGTTGTTCAGGAATGGTTAGAAGCATTTGTTACTCGTTTGTTTGCTTTACATTCTCTGCAGCTCATTGGATTTGGCAAAGTAAATTCTGGTCTGCTACAATAAAAATATGTATTTATCTTTTAATCTGCATCCCTTGGACCAGTCATATCTTTTATCATAATTACATTTCTGTCTGCTATGGTCTGTTGTTGTTCTTGATTTATCGCTATTATTCTTTCTTATTTTGTGTTTTGCTCTTTAAGCACTTAGTAATATGTTGTTTGTACTGCCTGTTTTTTCTATATTACTCATTTAATATTGAGTGCTTAAGTATTTAAGCATTTTAATAATTGTGATACTGAAGTTGAAAAGTTGCAAGAGTAAAATGTAAATGTTATATAACAAAAAGAGCTAGAATTATATAAATAAAACAAAACTTACAGACTGATAGAATAAACACACCACAAACAGACACATGCACTCACAAAAACAGAATAAAATAAAGATAACTGATAACATAAATAAATAGCAGAGAGCTCTGTGCAAAAACATATCTATATGTGTGTGTGTGTGTGTGTGTGTGTGTGTGTGTGTGTGTGTGTGTGTGTGTGTGTGTGTGTGTGTGTGTGTGTGTGTGTGTGTGAGTTTGTGTGGGTGTGTGCCTGCGTTTGCGTGTGTCCTACCATAAAGTGAGGAAGGTGGTAACCTGTCCAAGATTAGTGTCTCTGCTTTGCAAATGCAGTGCTAGGAAAATCTCCATTTCACCCAAGATCTTAAATTGCACTCAGGAGATAAGAAAGAAAGAAAGAAAGAAAGAAAGAAAGAAAGAAAGAAAGAAAGAAAGGACGGAAGAGTATTCACTTCATTCTAGTTGCAGAGTCTTTATAAAGTCAAGGCAGCCTAGATCGTGCTTAGTAAGTCATTTTTAAACAGCCATTAGTATTTGAATGCAGTAAATAAATAAAAAAGCAACCAGACCAGGAACAGAAAAGGCTTGTTTTTTCCTTATACTTTATTTAGGTCAAATGGCACTGAGCAACATGTTTGTGAATCTATTTGATGATGTAAACAAACAACAGCAAGTTAAAAATAAAACTGGTTGACTAATCAGGACACTTGGTCCTTATTGGATAAAACCTAAAGGCTCAGTTTTACTTTTCTGACGTAGTATCTTAAATGCAGCGCAAGCTAATAGTAAACAAAGTAAATAAAAAGGGGTAGTGAAGAAGGTCTCCAAATAACTCAGTACTTATGCTTCCTCGGTGAAAAAAAAGGAATAAATCTACAGAAAATATAGATAAATTATCCAGGAAAAAAACAAAATAAACATAAAATACTGATAAATACTGTGGAAAATAAAAGTGAATAAATAAGGATAAACACTGATAAATAAAGTAGAAAATAAAAGTGTGGTAAATCTGGTGAAAGATATACATACTTTTATGTACTTATTTATTCATTCTTTTGCTTGTCACAACCCAGCATGCTTTGCCTTCTTGCTGTTCATCTGTTGCTGTATCGTTATAACCCTGATTCAATAACCAGGCTCCCCTAATGTACCCTATCAGTATGTGGGCCCCCACCTTCTCTGTGCTGACATTGCAGTAGACTGTTGTATTACATGGAGAACGAGGTATCCGAAGAAGACATAGGGGACATTCCATCTGTAGCCTTAACATGCACAGAACCAGTCATGATCCCTAACCTGGGAAAGTTGTTTGGGAATTGTTGTCAACAACATCTCGATACTCCCCTGTTATATGGGTTGCCTGCAAGGCTAATGGTCTCTACCAAAGGACCATAGGTAGTAGTTTCCCGTGAACCCTCCCCTCAGGCTACTCCTCACTTCATCTTAGCCCACCACCCCTACCAACTGCTAGAGTTTGTTCCTAAACTCATGTTTCCAGCAGCACAGGCAGATGCCCTGCCTCTGTGCTATCAGGTGGTCTTTGGAAAAGAAGTGCAATAACATTTAAATGACACAGTACTGATGTAGGACTGAATGGACGATTACTATACTGAAAATCAAAAAGTTGCTGCATTATTTGATCTCTTCAGAGCACTCAATTTGGAATTCAGCACATATTGCATTTTTTTTTTTTGTCCGCCACAAGCAATATGTCTGACAGATGGACCTGTAGTCACCTAGAAAACAGATATGGACAGGCACATAGAGAAATGAAAATACATGGCACACACAGATCTATTTGGAATGAATGAGGAAAACGTTAAGCAAAATACATTGTGTACTGTATAGTGCAATGACACCGGTGTGTATGTCTTTCTGACAAGTATGCTTCTTCACCTGGGGAAAGTTGAGCTATTTTAATAAATCAGCTAATAAGGATAAGAAAACAACATGTTTGCGCTGATTGCCTCATCAGGCAAAACTTGATTACTTCATTAAATTTGATGAGTCACAGAACTTTATTTACATAAACCAACCTGCAATGCAGAAGTTTGCAGTATTCAAAGAAGCAAAAATAATTATTCATATATACTCGGTGGCCACATAACATTACATAATAAGTAAGGTGCACATCTGTGAAATAGCAAGAATTCTGACAAGTTTTTCTAAGAAATGCGTGGAGCTGAATGTCATAAGTACTGGTGACTTGATTTCAAATCTCAGGTTATCAGATTTGCACAGAGCACACAAGACACTATGTGTTTTCTGTCTGATGGATTATTCTAAAACTGTCGTGGAACTGTCTGAGGTTTATTAGCCCTCCTTAATTATTATTAGAAATATCCGTTACATTTCTATTATCTTCTCTATTAATTAAGCTTTTATTTGTATTCTTCACTGAAATGAACTATCATTTTTTACATATTCTAGAGACAAGAATGTAATAAAAAAATTACTTCACACTACATGCTGCAAGGACCTAATAGCTATAATATCTCAAAGTGATGTAAAAAACTGGAAGTGACAGCAGTTCAGACCAGTTTACTTTTGACCACAAATTATGGTAATTTGGTTTAGAATACAACATAAATTCTCCTTCCCCACATGATGGTACTTAAAGAAATTCAAGTGTTTATCATTTCTACCCGTCCTCTAATAGACTGTGAGAAAGTCTGCAGCCTACATTGATTTTGTGAAGGAATGTGACAGTAACAAATACATGGATATTGCTATGTTTTTTAGTTGAATACATTTTTATTGATTTTCAGAAACATAAAGATATACACTATGTATATCAAAGAATATTCTTACATAGTCAAAGCTTAAAGTGGAGAAACAATTCCGGAAACAAACATTACAAAACCAACTATTTACATTGGATGTCTATACTTGAAAAACATTATTTTCTTGAATGTATCTTTGAATAAGATTATAACTGATGACAGTCTCCTGTTTCCAGCACTTGATTTTCTTTCTACCAGGCAATGCTTAAGAAAGTAGGTTGTTCTGCTCTTTCCTTGATTGTTTTCAATTCCAACTGTGAGACTGATAAAACCATGTTCTTGAAATGTTTAAAATTGGGGGGAGTTACAGCTTTCCAGTTCTGTGTAATATTTTTCCTTGCAATACCAAGGAGAGTCCATAAAATTACATATTTTTGACTTGGAAGACAAGACAGCACAGCTGTATTCAACAAAACTAGAGATTTTCTAAGGTGGAAATTATCAGTGAACAGTGTCTGTAACAAATAGTTAATACTTTCCAAATATTGTTTAATTAAATGGCATTAATAGAACATTGTTGCCAACTGACTATGGATTGTGATTTACACCTCCAACATCTATTTTCTTTATTATATATTAGTTCTAATTTATGTGGTGTTAAGTATGTTCTATGTATAAATCGCCATGTGAAATGTTGCCAAAATAGTGATAAAGATGTTAGTTCTGGAGATATAAGAATTTGTTTTTTTTATCTTTATGATCTGGCATTTTACCATTAACTGTTTCATAGTGTTTATTATGAACTCTTGTTTCTTTAATTAATTTGTACAATACTGATAAAATTCCTTTCCCATTTGTGGAAAATTCTATCAGCGTTATTAACTGCTCTATGAACTTAGGAACCTTTTCCCTAATAGACTTCTGCATTATCGCCTGTTGGTTTAAAAACATTTGTCTTAATTCCTGCAGTGTTAACCACATGTTATTTTCAAGGATGAACTCACTAATAATTTGCTCTATCATTAGTGCTTTATTAGTGTTTATCAATTGAGGCCAGTAAATTAGACCATTCTTATTAAGTGTTTTAACTGCTACTGAGTCCTAAGTGATAATATTATTTTGTATATATGCTATTGGGAATATGAAAAAAGACCATGCTTTTATATCTGAAGTTTTGTTTACAAAGTGCATAAAAGACTTTAGGGTATTGATAATGCATTTAAAATTTATATTTTTGTGTTTCCCTATTGCCATATATTCCTTCACTAACCAAAGTAAGCTATTTGTTACTATTTACATATGTTTATTTATTGTATCATGAGTGTTTTTTAACCAGATTTTTTCATGTACTAGTTTCCATTTGGAAGCATATTCTTTGTTTAACCATAAAAAACTGTTTTGAAAGCTGATGATTGTATATATATATATATATATATATATATATATATATATATATATATATATATATATATATATATATAGCCTTCTAAATCTTATAAGCTTATTCACCCTTCTTCCCATTTGGCAAAACGATGGCTTAGGGCAACTCTAGGTTTTTTAGGGTACCATAAGAGTTTCATTATTAACCCTTCAAATTGTTTTAGATATGATTTAGGTGGATGTAGCGAGCAAGCTTGTACAAAATACAATATTTTGAGGAATATAATAATTTTAATTATATATAGTCTTTCCTCCATGGTAAAAAAATAGCTTATTCCATTTTGTATGAGTTCTTTGATATTATTAAAAATCTCTTTAGAGTTTGGTTGCACTGTTGTAACTATGTCATTTGCAATTTTAACTCCTAAGTATTTGATTGTATCATTTCTAAATAGATATTTATATTTGTTTATTTAATGCTTCTTTGTTCATATTTATTAGTGACATATTGATTTTACTTTCATTAAATGATAGCCCAGAAATCTTCTTTAACTGTTTTGTTGCTTTCCATAGTTCTTTTAGTGTGTCATTATCCTCTTCTAAAGTCAATAAAATGTTGTCTGCAAATACTTAATCAGTATCTAGTTGAATTCCTTGAATTCCTTGAATGTTTGGGTTTGCACATATGAAATTTGCTAATGGTTCTTTTACTAATGCAAATAACAAAAGAGAAAGTGGACAACCCTGTTTTGTACTTTTTGTAATCACCCATTATACTTGAATAAAAAATTATATGTAGAAACATCGGGAGATCTATTGTCCAATGTTTGGTTCACTGGCCACATACTAATATACTCTAGAGGACTGTGATTACTGCAGGTACACATTGCAGAGATAAATGGATATCTTCTCTCTCTAGAAACTGTGCAGGATGATATTTTATGGAAATATGACATTTCCTCAAAATTTCTAAACCTCAAACCTCAAATAATAGATTTTAAAAGTTCAACTGGCAAAACACTGAAAAAAACATATATTTTTAGGGGGGCAAACCACTCTGCTCCCCCTCCTAATTATTAATACAAACTCTGAGGTCAGACTGCAGTGGAGAAATAGCAAATTTCAAAGTCTTTACTGTTCTGCAACCTCACAAAGGAACAAATAATTTTCAAACAGCTTGATTTTTGATCAGCTATACTGGAGTTTCACTTTTCAATGAAAACAATCATTGATGAAAGGTAAGTAACCCATCATACAGATCACAGAGTTATATTACTACATGCAGATCAAAAGACAGCAAATCAAATTTACTGAGCTATCTCATTTCTACATCATAGTTCTTTAATATTTTAGGCTAATTATTCCACTTGCCTGCAGCTTTGGTGATGTACAAGACTTGGGATGGTATGTTTAATTACAATTGTGTTATAAAAATATGTAATTCTCTGCTTATGAACTAAAGACCACTGCCTGATGTTACTTCATTAGGACTGTCATGTTTGCAACTATATAAACTCAAGAGTTTGGATTATCTCTGAGTATTGTGAATAACATTAAACACATAGAAATCAATAAGCTTTTTGTGCTCAAATTAATTGTTTCTTACTATAATCTAAGTTAGATTCAAATTAACACTGGTAATTCATATACAAATGTTTCATCTTTTTTATATTGATTCCTGAAACTATTAAACATTTTACAATTTTGCATTGTTTATTCAATCTGCTCACACAAATTGGGCCAAACACCTCAGCAATGAGCTCTTATAATATACCAGGGAGTATGATTATTAGTGCAGATGTGATCCATCTGAACACCTGCTTAAAATCTTTAATCTAAGTCTCTCCTCCGGTACATACCTTAAGACCCTTCTCCAGGAAGAAAGAGACATTGTAATATCATTACACAAAGGTGGCCTAGCCATGGACTATAGACAGACAGATATAGATCCATTAGTCTCACTTGCCTCATATGCAAAGCTATGGAGTGTATTATCTCAGACCTCATTAATCTGGACATTGAAAATCTCTTAAACCTAGACCCTGATCAATTCAGCTTTGTAAAAGGAAGATCCATCCTCTTTAACCTCATTAATTTCCTTGGTAAGTGATACAGCCTTTGACATTAATTCCCATGCAGGCATTACTGGCAATGTTGTGAAGCTGAAATATAAACCTTTATGTGCTGCAGTGGATAACAAACCACTTGTCTGACAGAATCCACGTAGTTAGAATCATATGAGCCACCTTTGAATGCATAAAAGTTACCAGTGTGTACTACTGGGCTCAGTGTTAGACTCTCTCATATCTGGCACTGATTTCACAGGCCTTCTCAGGCCTTCAGGCCAACATTCCTAGGATATGGTTATCTATGTTTTGCTATTTAAGCTTGTATGGACTCACAATTGCTTCAACATGGGTAGATCATGTTAACAACTGGTACAAAGACAATGGTCTCAAACTAAATTTGGAAAGTGGAGCATACTTCATTTTGGTACAAAAGAAAAACATTTCCACATACCATATCAGTGGCATGCCCCAATAACTAGATACTGCAGCAAGGAGTATTGATGACAATGCATTATCTTTTGACAATCCTGTCTCTGTAGTAGCTTGGAAAGCCTTTTGTCTGTTTCATCTAATTTCCAAAGGGTTCACCCCTAGATGTCTATTTATCTGCATCTCATGAGGCCCATTAGTGAACATAATGCACCATTTGGCATATATTTTCCTAAACATATAATTTGTTTTTAAAAGACCTCTGACATTCATGACTAAAAGATCACTGACTTAGAAAATCTGCATCTCTCTCTCTCTCTCTTTTTCCACCTCCTTTTCCCTTACAGAAGAAATGGTACTTTATATACATAGTTAAAGGAACTAAACCTTCATCAACAGATAAATGAAATGCATTGACATGCTAGATTTATATTTCAAAGTATCCTTCACTTAAGAGTGTGAAGATTGGATAGAGATGGGTGAAGGCTGCCAGCCTAGTGAAATAGATTTGGTACATAATTCTATCATTTGTAAATACTATGAATGTTGAACTGAAAGCAATGTGGCAGCATTGTCATCTGCTGTAAAGAAAGCTAA
This sequence comes from Protopterus annectens, assembly GCF_019279795.1. Taxonomy (NCBI): domain Eukaryota; kingdom Metazoa; phylum Chordata; order Ceratodontiformes; family Protopteridae; genus Protopterus; species Protopterus annectens. The sequence continues at coordinate 1,843,022,419 of NC_056733.1, read as the reverse complement.
GTCAAGCATTTCTTGTTGGTCCTTTGAAATTAAAATTATTTCATCACTGCCTTTGATGTTTTACAAGCTGGCTCCAGTCCAGCTAGATGAAGGCTTCCTGCCTATTATTTTAAGGCTAAAGTTAATGACCATAATTTACATATGGAATGTCTTTTATTGCTCTAAGTGTAAAATAATGTAAATGCAGGTAATGTGCAGCCTGGGAACTCCAGGAAGGGTGAAAAAGATGATGTAATGTTTATCAGAACTGGAGTTTCAATTTAAACAGTGAGAACCAGGGATTATTATTTTAAGTTTCTGTGTGATCTCTGAACTCTTGAATGGCACTGTAGTGTAGTAGTATTGTCTTCTGTTTTTAGTATTTATTATTAAATATTTTTAAAACATTTTAACTGTGGATGGTTTATGTAGAGATAGATTAAGCTCTAGAGTACATTGCATGCTTATAAGTGATCTTGTACGAAGCCCTTCCAATAAGCCTTAATTGCTTAAGTTACACTACTATTGGATAATAATATTGCACAGTAATAATTGGACACCCTTTTAAGGGCCTTTTGGTAGCTGATAAACATTAGATGGTGGTGGCAGTAATTACTACCGTATAGTCTGGGTAAAGGGGCACAGTTGGAGAATCTGTGTCAGCCTTTTCCAGGAGTGTTTGTGAAGTTGTATAAATACTTATCTCAAAGTGTGTGTGTGTGTGTGTGTGTGTGTGTGTGTGTGTGTGTGTGTGTGTGTGTCAGCTACTTGGGCAGGGACACGAAGTACTAGAGGTTAGCTTGCCAGCTAGGCTGAGATCTGGACCCTATAGCTGTGACAGTGGGGAGTATTATTGGGGACCTGGAAAGCAGGGAGCAACCAGCCCCAGACTGACTGTGATATCTGTGTGTACTTAAGAATAATTGTACTTTACTGTGTGTATTTGCTATCCTTTCCTCTCATATGAGACACCCTCTCTGGTGTTAGTGGTGAGGACTGAGGCACCTCATTGCTGGGCCAAGGCACGGGCATCACAATAAGACAGACTGCCACTACATATCAAGCAGAGTAGAACCCTTACCATTTGCAAGGTAAATCTATATAACTGGATGGGCAATATCAAAATCACCCACGATTCTTCTTATCTTGATTTCCTCGAGGCTGCAGGGAACTTTTCCATGTCTGAACATTTTCTTTTGTCTAGTCTTGTAATGGTATGTAGACTGACTAGTGCTTACCTATGACCCTAGGCAGTGAAGTGGGAAACAATTGGCATTTCATTTTGATATCTGGTTCTCAGTCATTTGACACTTGCTGATATAGTCACTGAAAAACTGATGTAGATCCAATAATTTGTTTTAAAATCTGCCACAGTGATGCTCTTGTTTCCATTTTTTCTAGAAGTAGCAGTATATTATTCAACATTATTTTGTAGTTCTTTTTTGCTATATGGCTCAGGAACTGATTTCCACATCTAGTGAGATTAGCATGTGTTTTAATTTGGTCAGAAATTGTTTATTATTGCTCAAACTGTACATCAGATAACACTGCTGTCTAAAGACATTTAATAGCAGGCAGGTAACTGCAGTCTGAATTAAAAACTCCATCAGAACTTTATTACTTCTCTGTGGTGTCTCGAGACCATCCTATAGTATCATGCATTATTTAGGTAAGACTTTGTAGTCTCCTACTCTATGCAGAATGCATGGCTTGAGATGCACTTCTTACCTCTACCACCTGAACATACAGACATTGGGCCACATTCCAAAGCACTTACTCTCAGTGTAAGTGACTTATTCTGGTGAAAGGCATATCTATAAGACGGGCTTACAATGCAGTAAGTCTTTTACACCACAGGTGAGCTTTTAGGAATCGTCAGGCTTACACCAAATTAAGTCACTTATACTGACGGCAAGTCTTTGGAATCAGGCCCATTGTTTTTTGTTCAGGAACATACATACATCAGATATTTAACTTTTTTTTTTTTTACATTGTAACACAAGAAGAAAACAATGCAATTGCAGCCCAAAACAGTGAGGGCATGACAGTGTGATAGTCTCGGAAATAAATAAATGGTTATGCAGATAATCTACAAATAAAATGGCAAAGACAGCTGCTGTGCCTCTCATCTGAGCTTCAACTAACACAATTCCCCTGTTATAGTATTGCCTAACAATACTCATCTTTTTTAAAAACTAATATTCTTTTACTTCTAAAAGAAAAAATATAAATGACCGCCTGATTTTATTTCTGCTTCATTGGTCAGAAAAAGGAAGGTCAAATAGAAATGCTTATTTTTATTTCATCTTTCTTTTCTTTACTTCAGTATTCAAGAATATCTGACAAATGCTAAATACCTTTCGGCTGGGAAAAAAGTAATTACTTTTTGGTTCTGTTTCAACATCACATTCCATGTCTGGAACAAGAAAACAACTTTTTTCCATCTACTGCAAACCTGATTTAATCATATCTTCTATTTGACTTGATAACAAAAGTTTCATATTTATTATATCAAGGTAATGCTAAAATGTTGCTAGAGATACTGTTCTAGTTTATCTACCTAGAAAAAAAATGTATTTCTTTCTCTGTGTTGTGATAAGCCAACCCTTAGCTAGCAAAAAATGCAACTTATTTATGTTAAATTACACTTATCGTTAGACATACTCAGAAGCACATTTAACAAAAACAGATCAAGTCAAATGAAAAGGAAATGTGTTTTATTTTATTTATTTTTTTTGAGACAGTGTATTCTGAAAAAATAGATATCAAGTCTTTGATATATTATGGGCTTCCAACTTCATATGGCATGACCCTAATGTTTTACATAAATGAGACAGCATTCAGTACATGAAAAATGAGGACTGGTTCTTAACTTGCTTTGCTGGATCAGAGCAGTGCAAGTCTCAAACTGTCAACCATTATTACTATTTTGTGTTTATACAGCATAAGCATTTCTCATGGCATATGGAAGGTGATGGGTTGAATAATGAATTTTCTATTAAGTGACAAGGATAAAACTTAAATGTTATGGTATCTGAAGTGCAATAATGCATTATAATCGGACGTGATTTTTTTCTCTCTTTTTGACAGATATTTGCAAGAGTTTAAAAGTAGGGAAAAGTATACTTTATCTAGATTTATTCATAATGAAAATAATTCTACAGGCTGCATTGGAACAGTTTTATGTGCTCTTATCACTAAATAATTTCACAAAGCATGTTGTCTATCTCTAATCAATCTGTTCTTGACAACAATGATGATGATTTAGAAATAGTCTTGTATATAACTGGGTTTCAAAGCCTTCACTTGTAACAAGTATTAACTAGCATTTAGGAATGCTTCATGCAGAAGTGCTGAATAAGGTTTGCTTGGTTTGGGAGATTCACTTTAAATATCAAGATGGAAACATGAATAATTCGAAATATATTTCATACAGCTTGCTATATATAGTACAAATAAAGTTACTGTGCATCTGTCTGTATATCCAGCTATATGTACTATTACTAGGTCTCTAATCACAACTAACTTTGTTATGTGTTTGAGACAAGAATGATGTTTTGTTCTCTTCTTTGATAGCATTTAATTGCTCAACTTTTTTACTTCAAGTTATGCATGTCAGAATGTCTGATTGTTCTTGAAACTATGTCACTTTAAAATTATATATGTACATTTATAAAATTAATAACATTGTATATTTATAACATATCATTTAATTTGCATAATTTCAAGAACAATCTGAAGATTTGATAAGCATAACTTCTAAAATAACAGAGCACATAAATGCTATCAAAGAAAACGAAATCTTATTCCCACAAGTCTCTTCTGAATGGATTAAAAAAAGCAGCAAATACAGGGGTGGCTAACAGTACTTGCACCATTTGGGGTGGAGCGTGGAAAGAAGGAACGCAGGAAGCAGCAAATGGTAGCACATGAATGGAGAGTTTTAAGAAAAGAACATGGGTAATACAAACAGATGGTATCATGTAGTAAAATAAATGAGGAAAAGGCTAAAGAAGAATTTGGAATGGAGAAAAGCATCATTTTTTGTACAAGGGACTAATATGTTAGTATAACCAAGACTCAGTGTAATTAGTGGCAATGAAGAAAGGGCCAAACAAGCAAGGCATTAATAAGAAGAAACTACAAATATATTAATAAATAAGATGCTCAACAATCAAGTGTCAAGAGAGCAGTGGCAAGTAACAGGAGGAGTATCAGGACATGCTGAAAAGTTGAAAAAGTTACATATTTTTGCATGGAAATGTCCTCATGAATATTTTTATATGATAAGTATGCTTAGCAAAATGCTTACCATGAGTGAGGCCAATTGCTGGAGATGTAAAAATGAGGAGTTTGACATTTTGACAGCATATTTTTAGGACTGAAAAACTGCAGAATTGCAAAACAGTGGTGCAGAGACATATATTGAAAATGAGGGAATAAGAACAATAAGATAATATTACTAAATTGGAAGCTAAGGATGCCAAATCATAATAAGGCCCTACTTACATTACATATGTTTATGGCAAAAAGAAAAATGTTATTAGAAGGAAGTAGTAAAAGAGACAGTGCCGCACAATTACAGAAGTAAAAAATATGATGGAACATATTAGGAAAGAAGCTGATGGTGACATATAGTTTACAGCAGGGGTAGGAATGAAAAAGATTTGCTGGAAATGAATGGGTCAAAAATAACTAAATATTACAGGTCCAAAATGTTTAAATGTGGACACTGTAATTATTGTAAATTTATTAATGATGGCCCATATGTGGCTGTGGAAGGTTACCACCGTACTCTTGATTGCCCAGGTAGATGTACCTGCACTACCATGAATGTGGTATATATAGCAAAATGCAGTACATGCTCGGCATTCTATGTGGGGAAAACTACCCGTAAGCTTAAGGATAGAATTGCTGAGCATGTTAGGGACATCAAGAATAAGAAAATGGTTAATGCATTGTACAACCATTCAGTTATTTGCACTAATTTTAGCAGATTTTTATTCTTTATCATTGACCGGGTGGTGAAAAACCAGAGGGGTGATGATTATAAACTGGCTTTAGAGCTAAGTGAGACAAGGTGGCAATTAAGACTCAATGCCAGAACTTTTCCAGGCATCAATGATAATATATCTATTGTTCCACTTATGAAGCAGAGAGCTTTGAACATTTGATTATATTTTAATATATGTTTTTATATTACTTGTGTGTGTATTTTATTGGGGGGTTTGATTATGAATTTAATATTAATTTTTTAATATATTGTAAGTTTTAAAGGCAGCAGTTAACATTACTGTATGATGTCACTTTAACAAGCTTTAAAAGGGAAGTGATGTTTATTTGCTACGACTCTGATGAAGCCTGGGATGTGCAGGTGAAAGCGCTCAATCGTTTGGTTCTATGTGATTAAAGCAGTGTTTTGCATTTCAGGGTTGTGGTGTGCCCTTCTTTTTTATTTTTATTTTTTTCTGTTTGGTGATAATATGAATGATGTTTCTGGAAAAATAACGTATGGTATGAAGTTTAATACAAGAAAAAAATAAAACAAAGCATTGTCTGTGTTAAATAACAGTACAGGGATAATCATTGCAACAGCACAAGACTGTTTGCCAGATGACTTAAACAGAGGCAGACTTCCAACAGGCATACAAGATGAAGTTGAACATGACAACGCATATTATTTCAGGAAATAATAAGGGTGATATGGCCAAGCAGTGCAAAGTCACTAATAACAAGAAGCAAATGGGTCAGGATGATTGTAGTCAATACAATTTGTCTGTGATGAATAAAGGCTTGTTGCTATGGAACATTATCTGTGTTTCATGATTTTTGGAAATTATTGTGACTAAGCTCATCAACGAAGTTGTAAGACTACTAGTTTCTCTGTTTTTATAGTAGTCAATATACAAGTCATCTCTTTTAAGGTCTAAGTCTGTATTTTTCTAACATCTTCTTTAACTTGCTGGAATCATGTTAAATGTCAAGCTAAATTTAAGGATTGAGACACCTAGATATAGAATATAATGTAAAAGTATGGTATACATATGAAATAAAATATTCATTGCATTTCACAGACAACTGTGTACATTCTGAGCATTATGGACATGTACTAATGCACTCTATAAGTTACAAAAAAAAAGAAGCCATAATGACACAAATGTTGTGATTATGTTATTGTTCTTGCTGTTGCTTTATACCAGTTATCAGCAGTAGTGCCAATTAGCAGAAAGTTACAAAAGCAATACTTACAACAAGGATTGCTATGGATTCAGATAAACAGTAACCCCAAAAATTCTGGTGCCAATGACCAGTTGCATTGCATGTGCTATAATCTCACTTACAACTGACTATGCATCTCAATAGTCAGTGGCTAAGCCCCTGTATCAACCCAGATTAACTTTCCCTCTTACTCTGTCTCTTTTTCTTACCCTACACCCTCATAACTTTCCTTTACATAATATCTATGTAGAGAAATGTTAAAAAAAAAAATAATAATAATTTATTATTATTTCTTTGTTTTAAGACTTTAGGACTTTATTCTCTTTGTTTGCTCCTATCATAGTTGTACATTGCATATATTGTCTAACTTTGTTTTTTTTTTTTAATTCTAATCTTGTATGGCCTATTGCTGTATAAACATGTAATATTCCATTGGAGCTTTTCTCCCCGGGCCTCTACTGAAAATGGACATGTATCCAGTTAGACTAGCCTGGTCAACAAATGTAAAATAAAATAAATAAATAAATAAAAATAATACATAAATGCAGGAAACACATGGACAGTTCATATCATTACAAGCATACGTTATCTCACTAGTGTCCATCCACACCTTTGGAACATTATAATGTCAGGAGGTAAAGAAAGCATCTTGCAGGTCTAAGCCAAACAAGTCTTGACTCAAATGACAATGTAAACAGCAAAGCAGACTGGCATGCTACAGCCCATGCTTACAGTCCCTCAGTGAGATAGGGATTGCACTCCATAATGGGATTGCCTGGTATACCTAGTGCATAAATTGCATCTAGATTGTCATTATTGGTGTACTGACTATTGATGAAATCAATGCCTAGTGGTGCAGGTGGGTAATGTGTAACAAAATAGTTATGATAAAATGAAAAGCACTGAATGTTCGTACAGCAAAACAATGGAAGGGATGCAAGCAATCCAAATATACACGTGAATCCAAATAGTGAAAAATCCAAACTCTTCAAGATGGTAAAAACCAGGTTTATTCATGCAGAACGTGGTGACCGCTTTCACTAAAATAGCTTCATCAGACCATATTACATTTCAATCAATAAAACAGTTGGTTTAAATACAAAAAAAGGCGCCAATAAAATAAGCTCTAGTTAAAGAGATATACTTTAAAAACAACTCTTACAATACAAGTCTTAAGACATAACTAAAGAAATATATGTAAAACCAATTAAGATGAAAAACAATTCATTTATGAATCCTGAGCCTCCTGGACTTTAACAGTGGACGTAAAGGAACTTTACCATTGAGTCCAGGGGGTACATCAGCCCTGAATTTAATGATCCAATTAATCTCACGGTTTTCTGTGTGATTTTCAACATTGCCCCTCCTGTGTGTTCTGGAAATTTGCTCAGGGATCCTAGACCTAAACTCATGGTTGGGTCCACTATCTTTAATGTGTTTGGCAAGTGCATTAAAAAGATGACCTTTCCTAATATGGTAGGCATGTTCACGTATCCTATCTCTCAACACCCGGTTCGTTTTGCCTACATAATATGCTGGACAAGTGATGCAGGATGCTAGGTAGACCACGTCTTTAGACATGCAACTACCCTTGACCCGGATGGTGTAGGCACCAGTCCCATGAGGATATCTAAATACTGGATCACGATGAATAAACGAGCAAAAATTGCATCTATAACAGGGTGCCATGTATGGTCCCTCTGTATGCGGACTGAAGGTGCATGTTCTAGGATAACATAGCAACTGTTTGATGTTCTTTTTGTTACGGTAAACAAACCTAGGTCTATCTCCAGTTAGTTCTTTAACAGTGGGATCTACTGACAAAACAGGCCAGTGTTTAGTAATGACATCTTTGATTGTGCCAATGTCTCTGGTGTAGTAAATAGGGAACATTACATTATTACCATGTATAGGAGGGTCATGAGGCTGTTGTGCAAACCTACCATCAGTGTAAACCCTGGAGGCCCCTTCAGAAAAATATGGCATGGCTCTGTTCTCTCTTAGGGTGGCAATACCTTCCATCCCTTTACTGACATCTAAGGCACTATAACCACGTTCTCTGAGTCTCTTATTCAAGTCTTCTAACCCTGTGGTGAAGTCGGAATCACATGGTATGTATCTAGACATACGCATGGACTGTCCACGAACTATATTACTATATACATAGCCCGGGTGCATACTAGAACGGTGTAACAAAGTGTTCCTGTGGCTAGATTTCCGGTACAATCCAGTGTTGACTATCCCTCCTGGTAGCTTTTCCACGAATATATCCAAAAATGGAATACCAACATGTGACCATTCCATGGTGAATTTAAGGAACCATAGAGAATTATTAATTTGTCCAAAAAATTCACTTAGTTGTGTAAGTGTACCTCTCCAAACCAAAAATAGGTCGTCCACAAAACGCCTATAGAAAGGTACAAATAATCTGTATAGCTCATTCCGAAACAGATGTTGGTGTTCCCATTCAGCCATTACTAGGTTGGCGTAGCTATTGGCACATGAAGTGCCCATAGCTACGCCATCCCGTTGTAAAAAAAGTTTTTCCTGAAAACAAAAAACATTCGATTCCAGGACCATCCCCAGCAGTGAAAGTACCAAATCAATATTTGAAGAGGAGTCTAGTCTCCTAAGATGAGTACCTATCATATCTAGCCCCTCGACATTGGGTATCACGGTGAACAAGGACTGAACGTCGATTGTTACCCATAATAAGTCATCTATCTGCGTACAAGAACTCACAAACTCATAGAAGTCCAATAGAAATTGTTTGGTATCTCTAAGAATAAAAATATTATCTTCAACCAAAGGTCTCAACTGGGCTTCAACGAAGATGGAGAGAGGTTCAGTGGACCATCCCCTACCCGCAACTATCGGCCTCATGGGAGGCGCCACCGGGTCTTTGTGAATCTTCGGAAGGCCTTGAATGATCGGTAGAAGTGGATGTGCAACATGAAGAAAGTCATGAAGTACTTGATCTATAACTCCATTGTTGAGTAGGGTAGAGAGTGTAGATTGAACCCTGTGAATAATGACGTCCACTTTATTCTCAGAGATGGGTTCATAGAACCTCTCATCCATCAGCATATGAATCATGTCTGTCCGATATCTAACTGCATCAAAGACAACTATTCCTCCCCCTTTGTCTGCAGGGCGAATAACGATATCATGATTGTTGCGCAGAGTGTTTAATGCTTCTCTCTGTTTAAAATTCATATTGTGCCTATACCTATTGTGTGGGATCTGCCTTTCCCCCATACTATAAATTTCATCCTCGACTAGTTTACTATAGGCTGCAACTAAAGGATGAACCGGTGGAACAAATGTACTTGGTTTCTTAAGGACTCCATTGGATGACAAGGGACCTGACTCCTTGAAAAAAATTCTCAAGGAAAGGTTCCTAACAAATAATTTAAAATCCTTCAATGTTTCCTCAAACCTACTATACCTACTGGGAATAAATGTGAGGCCTTTAGAAAGTACTTGTAACTCATAACTACTCAAATTATAGTTAGACAAATTAAACACTAATTCTGTTTTTTCCTCTCCCACATCTTCTTGATACTCCGGTTGGAGGATGTGTCCGGGGACAACTTCCTCTTGTGACGCCCCCTGCTGTTGGACCTGGTCCTCTCCTCTCTGGTGTAAGTTTTGATGGGAAAAGGGAGTTTGTTGTTAGAGGACTGTGTGGAACCCACTGAAAATACAGTGGCAGTTCCATCCCTAGTGCTAGAGGGTGCACCATCCCTTCCCACAGCTGAGAAAAAAGTTTTCCTTCGAACAACCGGTTCGGAGGGTGGGGGACAAGTCCCCTCATTGTTACCTAAATGTGTTGTTACAGCATCATTGTCAATAACAACATTATCTCTTGATGCAGTAGTTGGAATTGCATTCATATTGTCATTAATAACTATAGCATCAGAAGTAGCTAAGTTAGCGTTCTCAGAACAAATAACAGAATTAACAACATTAACTGGAGCTGTATCTGCAACATTTCTTACACGAGGTTCAGAGCTAGCTATAACATTATTATTACCAACATTTGCATTGAATCTAGGCCAAGTGAAGATCTGGCCCATTCTAAAATCAACGCTGTCCCTTTGGAGTTTCGCTCTTTTTTGATTAAAAAGGCGTCGCTCATACTGTAAAACATTATCCAACATACTATTAAAGGCATTATCTACAGCAAAGTCAGGGTATACAGCATAGATGTTTAATTGGCAGTTCCTGATTTCATCTCTGAGTGTTTCTTCAATCGGAGAAAAAAAGTCATTCATCAACTTCATGTAATTGAGGCTTACCTCAATGTTGAGTTGCTGCCAGTCAAATAACAATTCAGGATAGAGGGTGCCCGTGGTGGGCATCTTAAGCACCCTAAGACCCCTCGGTATGATCCGGCGCTGAATGCAGATCTCAAAGTGTTGTCTTTGCGTCTGCATGCGTTTCAGTTTGAACATATCCTGTTCTAATTTCTCCGTCGCTAGCCGCAGACCTTCACGGTCATATTCCAAGATACTAGTGTTGTTCATACTGTCCTCTGTGTCTCCTGTGTCTCCAAACATTGCCAGTGGGTTGTTCTCCGCTCTTAAACAGTCAACTAGACGATCGGAAACTGATCGTAGCATCATAGGAACTTCCTGTGTGTTTCGTGGAACGTATGGTAACTCTACTTGCACTTGTTCCCCTCCAATCATGCCTCCGGTTGGACTGAAGAAACAAAATAGTAACCAAATAACAAAAAATCCAGACGGAGTAAATGCTCTACAATGAACAGCAAAACAGAATAAAATGAAAAGCACTAAATGTTCGTAGAGCAAAACAATGGAAGGGATGCAAGCAATCCAAATATACACGTAAATCCAAATAGTGAAAAATCCAAACTCTTCAAGATGGTAAAAACCAGGTTTATTCATGCAGAACGTGGTGAGCGCTTTCACTAAAATAGCTTCATCAGACCATATTACATTACAATCAATAAAACAGTTGGTTTAAATACAAAAAAGGCGCCAATAAAATAAGCTCTAGTTAAAGAGATATACTTTAAAAACAACTCTTACAATACAAGTCTTAAGACATAACTAAAGAAATATATGTAAAACCAATTAAGATGAAAAACAATTCATAGTTATGATACATGCAGAACATTCAAGATGAAACCATTATGCCACACTGCAGGTCAGCCTGCATTTCTTAAAATGCCAACTGGTTGTTTTCTTTTGCTGTGCATTTGTTGGTCTGTCATTGCTGATACTTCGTTGTTTGTTACTTGTGATCATCTTTGACCTGGGCTGTGCCTGCAAAAGGACATTCTTGATCAGTGCACTACTATGGTAAACAAACTTAAATAAATAAATGCCAACACCTGGTGGATTCAGCCATAAATCACACATCCCAGGCTACAGTTATATTGCTGTATCTTTCTTGTTGGTTCATGTACTTCACAACCATGTAGGCAGTGTATTACTATACAGGGCATAGACATAATGTAAGAAGAAAACATCTAGTAGGAAACCAGGACACCAAATACTGTCTAAAGTACATCTTCTAAACTTGTGCCGTGCCATGCTGATGTCTCTTCAGTAATGAAGTATACTTCAATAAGCAATGAATGTAGACAGGAGTGCAAAATCCTGCAATAGAAAATCAGGAAGCATACAGCCAATAACACTAGATTACCCACAGTTCACAAGAACATGTGTTTACTAATGTGAAGTGCAATTCTAAGTACCTAGGTGACAGTGCTGAAACACTGCAGTGTGATTTTCAATAGTATGTCACATAACTGCAGTAATCAGTGCACTGTTTCCTCACAGATACCATGTCTAATGCACCAGCACAGCTAAAAGTTCATACAGCACAAAAACAGGACTTCATTTTTTAACTTACTACCACCCCAGTACCTCATTACATCTCATCTTCATTCACTGCATATATTCCCAAATGTACAGAATTCCCCTATTTTAGACTGCATTATGATTATAAAACAACTGCTAGATTTGCCATTAAACACTTCAGTCTGCCACACTTATAAACAAAAAGTATGGCAGAGCACCTTTCAATGCGGTTTATTCTTCAGATGGTCACTGTTTTGACCTGCTGTCTGACTGACAGAGCAAAAGTGTTTTATTGACACTTAATGGCTTTAGGAGCCAGTAAAAACCTTCATGCTGCTACAATACTTTGTTTTTCTCAATAATGGATATCAGGATTCACTTTTTGAGCTTCTATATCAAGGCGAGTTTTTGACATCCGTATCAGGAATGTGTAATAAGTTTGCGATGATTAGAGATCCGATCAGAATCCTCTACATCTGAAAGGATTGCTTTTTCTTGAAAATCATTAATATTTAATGATATATGTATCATAAAAGAAAGATTCTTCTTGACCTTCGTAATTTGTAGAAGGAATAACTACACTGAGCTTTATTTCGAAGCAATCCGTAAAAAGGCATGCAAAGAATGCATTCACTTAGAATGTTAGTAGCACTCATCTACATATCACTAATGCATTGAAAGGCTTATAAACTGCTCTGTGAAAAACAAATGTGAGAAAATCAAACAGTTCCATGAACAAATAATGAATGAATAATCTAAATCTTTTGAAACAAGAATTAATACTGAAGCAGAAACAAGTGGGTAAGCTTTGCCCAGTCATATATAAAGTAAAATAACAGTTACTTTTTTATAACTTTACTACTAAACAAACAGAAAATGCAAGCATGTCAAAAAGGGAATGCCAAACAGAATTAAGCATGAAATGGATTCCCAATGGTTCTAAGAGTAAAGTGTATATGAACACATTGCATAATTATATTAAATAACTAGATCATAACCTGGTAATTTCAGCAGCAAGAAAACCAGTTAATGAATCATTAGCAGACAAGCATGGTTTGCTTTTTACAAAGGTGTTGTAAAGCAACAGATGTCAGCACCTTCAAATGTCAAAAAAATGATGCAATGTAAAATGGCAACAGAGGTTTATTTCTGATAATACAGAAAGCAGCAAAACAACACCTGCACAAAGTCAGCCAGCACAGCTAGAGAGCTACAAATCACGAAAATAATAGCATTAAAAAGGAAACAAGGGCAATAATACCGTACAGAAATGGACAGAAACAAAGATGCACTCAGCTGCAAATATTGCAACTGATTTTAGTGAACTATCATGCAAATATGTGCACATGTATATGTGTGCATATATGCAGTTTCAATGACACAATGGGTAGCACACTCAACTTTAGTGACAGAGGTTGCAGGTTCTATTCCCACATCAGGTAGATTGATAGCTATAAGGTAATCCTTCAGAGAAGAGATTAAACTGAGGTCCTGATAGTAGCTCAGGGGGAAGTAAAACATCCCATGGCACCTACTGAAAAGAGTAGGGGAAGTTCCTTGACAAATTTTCCCTAGAATTATAAATACCACCTCAGTCAAGGCCACAAGCCTAGTGGAATTAACTCGGTCAACAAAGGATAAATAAAAAAAAAAATGTGTGTGTGTCTGTGTGTGTATCATATTCATGACAAAGAGGATGTGACATGGCTTTGGAAGGTGCTTGTTAAGTTAATGGATTTTTTTACAATATGGAACCCTAAAATTCCAGCTAATTTTTGTATAATGAAAATTCATAAATCGGTACAAGATCCTCCATTGAGACCAATAGTAGCTACAGCAGGGTCTAAGATGGAACCACTTGCTAAATATGTTGATTGTAAACTTAAAACATTTTTGACAGACAAAGGACATGTTTTAAAAAAACAAAGATTCTTGGCATTTATTAGAAACATTAGCCAAGACTAGTTTTTTACCTGATGGCATACTTGACCATCGATATTAAATATTTATTTTTGGTAATACCATACAAGCAAGGTTTGGAATTTTATTTGTAAGCAATGATTATGGGTACCAATTTACATAACACTAAGATAAATATTATACACCAGTGCATGCAGATGGTGCTTATTAATAACTTTGTTTATTACGAAGGTGAGATAAATATTATACACCAGTGCATGCAGATGGTGCTTATTAATAACTTTGTTTATTATGAAGCTGAAATAAATATTATACACCAGTGCATGCAGGTAGTGCTTACTAATAGCTTTGTTTATTATAAAGGTGAGATAAATATTATACACCAGTGCATGTAAATGGTGCTTACTAATAACTTTGTTTATTATGAAGTTGAGATAAATATTATACACCAGTGCATGTACATGGTGCTTACTAATAACTTTATTTATTATGAGAATACTTTAAGCAACTTAAGGGTATTACCATGGGGGCAGCATCAGTACCTATCTTTGCTAATATGGTGTTGTGATACTAGGAAAGTACATTAATTCTGAACTCCCCATTTCATACCTCTCAATTGTACAGATTTTTGCAGAATGTCCAGATTTTTACCTCAAATTTGCAGCCTGTTTCTCATAAAATTGTGTTTCTTCTGGCAAATCATTCAGGGTTGAAGTCAGAAAATAATGACAGATTTTGAGTTTCAGATGTGAAAATTCATTCAAATAAATATCTGTTATTCTATCAATTTTCAAGATTTGTAAGAGCAATATTTAAAAAGTGTACCTATTTTTGGTCCTTTGTCCAGATTTCCTGCTCTAGGAGGTTGAGAAGTGTGCCTCATTTTCATCTAAGATAAAGACATATTTAAGGTACCAGCAAGATATTTTTATTTTATGGAAAGGTATTGTTGGCAGATTGTTACCATTTATGGAATTTCTTAATCATTCTACTAGCTTTTTGTATATGACACATCAATGGAATGGCAACTTCATTAATGTTTTGGATATTATGGTCACCAAAAATATTGATGCAAGCAGTTATAAGTTGAATATTTATAGAAAAGATACATTTCTGAATGCCTACTGACATTGTGACAATCAACGCTCTTTGTGGCTAAAAAGAAATATAGTGAAGGTGCAGTTAATTAGGTTAAGTAAACTCGTATTGGATTGTTTTATTTTTGAAACAGAGAATACTAAATTAGGTAGCCTATTTAATTGACATGGTTGTCCACCAGCTATGTTGAAAGAACTAAGTTGTTGGGTAACAACACAAAGATCATTGACATATAGTCCATTCTTATGGCACTCTAATGTTAAAATACTTAAGGGAATTTCTACCAACAAGGCCAATTTGTCACAAACGTTTATTCTGGAATATAATAGGGATGTGTATTCATTGAAGAAGGCAAATAACACTCATTGGGGAATCTCTTTTGATGCATTCAGTGTATTGGACAGACTACAACAACAATCTAGATATGTTTTTAAGAAAAATAGGAACTTGAAAACTATTTTGGAGCAGAATTATATTAAGGGTGGGTTTTCCACAAAAAAATCTAGGTATGAAAAGTTGTCGACATATAAACAATGTAGATTTATTTTTTGTGGGACACATTTTATTGTTCCTTGATATTCTAAATTAATTTCAGCCAAATTGAGTTATAAATGTAATACCAAAGGTGTAGTATACATTGCTTCTGTTCTTCCTGTCCAATATTTTATGTTGGCAAGGCAGAGAGTTCTTTATAAACAAGAATATATGTCAACACCTATGTCATTTGAAAGAAGAACAACTGTATTGCTTTATATAAATATCGGACTCAATGTAGGGATTTTAAAAAAATTTCTTTCACTATATTACAAAAGTTAGCTCGCCCCATTGGAGGTCGTAATTGGGAATTACTGGTGGAACACAGAGAATTTCATAGGCAATTATTATTTAATGCTTGAGTTTTACCTGGTATTAATGAATTAATTTCCATCAAATGCATTTAAAAATTAAAGCAGAACATTTATGATTTACTTAATAAATTAAGAATGCAGATATATATATATATATGTATATATTTATATATATATATATATATATATATATATATATATATATATATTTTATATACATATATATATATATATATATATATATATATATATATATATATATATTTTTTTTTTGTGTAATAGAAGTGGCAAATCAAATGTATTAATTAAGTCAGTAAATTATTAAATGTTTATATGGTATTGATTCTAAATAATGGCTTTTAAAACAGTGTATATTTTTACATATAATTGTATCGTTTTTTGGGGTGTATACCTTTAAGAATTTTTATGTGGTTTAGTGCCAATTGTGCTATTTAAATTGATGGAAGAGAAAGATTTTTTTAACTTTGATGAAGTTCCATGTAGTACTGGAATGAAAGTGTCTGGTTCATTAACAAGTTTTTGACATACCGAGTGGCGTTCATTTTGGTTTTATGTTTTGTTTTTTATATTCATGAGAAAGTTTACTGAACTATGATATTTTCTTGCTTGAAAAATAATCACATTACAATCAAACCATTAAAAATAAGTCCTGAAATCCTCCTGCTAAGTCACTGAAACAGCCTTCTTGTTTGGGATTTGATGCTACAGAGAGCTCTTTCCTAAACTAGTTATTTAAACATGCTTAAACGTCAGTATACTAAAAGAAACTGTACATTCTAAATTGAAGCTCACAGTTTAATGTATGACATAATCAGACATATAGACTGATTGTGTTTAGGCCAAAGAAAATAGAAGTGTCTCTTACCAGATGGTTATCATATCAGTTATAAAAGGCAGACAGACTAAATGCATTCAGGCCATACAATAAGTGCCTCTTTTAACTTATTCACATCCATATCACCTTTTTATATACTTCCTGTTAAAAAAACAATGTTTCTTATGGCATCATGACATTTTTTTGGGTGGGAGTGGATTGTTTAACTGTGTGACTTTACAGATAACAGGCAGCATAAGAAAGGCTTAGTGACATAATAATACTAAGACTGTCAATCTCTGACACACTGCAGCAGTGCGAGTTATCCTGCCTGTTACCTGCTATTCATATTTTCATATTACATTCATATTTACATTATAAATGTGATACATGTCAATGAGGGGCTTAGTGTGAAATATGGTGGGAGGCAAAAAAACACACTAACACTGTCAGTGTATAATGTACTCCACTGCAGCTACTTCAAGATGTTTGCTAGTATGAGTTATTTTAATAACTAAAATGTTCATTAATATTTCAAAAGACATCTGACTTAACAAAGTATGGCATGACTTTATGGGAAACCTTAGACGATCATTGATGCTTCCACTGTATGTTGCATATCATAAGAGACATTTGCTGTTATTTATACTGGTAATCATGCGCATAGGAATAACTTTTATTTCCTTAAATATTTCAGTAAAAATAATAACGGAATTTCTTGTCATCAACTAAATGTTCATCTCCTAAGCAAATGTTTTGCAGACACTATATGTCTCTTTTTTTTTACAGTTTCCAAGATATACAACAATGTTTGTAAAATTGTAGAGAAAAAATATCATTGTGTATTTTTCTGTATTATATTACAGCATTGATTTCAATTTTTGTAAAGATAATTTTTTGATGAATACATTGTCGTTTGCACCTTTTTCAAAACACTTACTGGATGACATATTTAAATTTGTTTAGCTTATGTTATTTAATTTAATTTTTCAGAAAATTCCCAGGAATCTTTTGACTGTATTAATGAGTTAAGGATAGACTGTGCCCTTCATCCTATATCTACTTGCTTTTTAGGTAATGAACAGGTGACAGAATAAAGTGTTTTACATTTACGTGTTTCTAAGGTGGTGCAGCAGGGTTGCTAGGCCTTAGGGGGCTACTGCTCTGCAGATCTGCACTCACGGACATGCTGTGGTCACTGTTTTTTGACTGGGTGCTCTTCCTCTGCACTCAGTAGTGAAACAGCATGTTACAGCATTACTACCCAATAGTATTCCAGCAGGACTGTCATGGCATCAGCACTAAAATAAGAGATTAACCAGTCTGACATACAACATTATGCAGTACTTGAATAGTACATTCAAAATGGAAATTATTAGGAATATAAATCTTAAAAAGTACATAAAAAAGTTCTCTGTTGTCAGCAATCTAACTACTGGAACCTTTAAAAAGAACACCACACACACACACACACACACACACATATATCTATATCTATATATATATATATATATATATATATATATATATTCATCACAGAGCAGTTACCACCCTGACTGTATCAAATGAAAAGTGAATCTGTACACTACACTCTGAGTGACTGAAGAAGTTCTGTTTGCTGGTAAATATGGAAGCTATTAGCATTTCATTTTCTCTACTCAAAAATGTATCCACCAAATATGAAGTTACAGTCATGAATCATTTGCTGCACAGTTCAAAACAAAATTAGGGACACTAGAAAAAAAAGGTAAGAGTTAAAAACAGGTTGCTAACAGAGGAATGGAGAAAGGAGAACTTGCCAATAAGATGACTGCAAGCAGGGGTGTAGAAAATACACAAAAAGTGTCTAGAATCTAGTGGAAAAAAACAGCATATGAAACAACGTACTGGGAGCAAATAACTAAAGTGGAAAGGTAACAGACTAGGATGAAGCCAAGGAGAAGATTATACGGCAGCTTAGAGGCTGTCTTCCCTGTAAGCAATCAGCATCAGAGTAGAGGCACAAAGAAAGGTCTAGGGGAGTGCTAAGTAAAAGACATGTTCTGGTGGAGTTTTCTGCTGTTGTTACTAAAAAGGAATAATTTATAGGGAATAAAACATTGCATATACCTATAAAAATCACATGAGGTTAGAAAAGACTGGTAAGGGAACTTGAAAAAGAAACTTAAAAAGGATCAATGAAAAGGCATCTGTATGTCTCCCAAGTCTCCAGAAGGTTTGGATTTTTGCTTGGAAGTGTTTTCATAGATATTATATACCCTAAGCAGAGAATTTTTCCTTGAGTTGTGGTAAAAGGCTTTAATAAGTTTAATGCTACTGGCTACCAAAAAATAATTACTAGATAATGGATATCAAAATTTAAATAAACTATAACTGAAGTACTGAATATTGTAAAGGGGATAAAATAACTTGACTAGGATCATTAGAAAAGTGAAGGAGCAAATTACATAAAAAATGAAATTTGTGGGAACAATGCA
The DNA here is from genome assembly GCF_019279795.1 of Protopterus annectens. NCBI lineage: Eukaryota > Metazoa > Chordata > Ceratodontiformes > Protopteridae > Protopterus > Protopterus annectens. The sequence continues at coordinate 1,843,003,209 of NC_056733.1, read as the reverse complement.
TGTAGAATAATGTTCAGGGTGAGGAGTGAGGCTTAAGAGAGTGCACGAATTGAGCAATATATGCAGTACTGGCATGAAAGATAATTGTTGAAAAGAAAATATGTTATTCCATGACAATAATGAAAGTGTATGGTTTGTATACCTAGGTTGTTGTATAAACTATGAATTAATAAAGATGTTTAAAACAAATGTGGTAAAAACTGATGGGCAGAATAACAGCTAGGGTTGTCCAGTAAGAGAAGGACAAAGGATTTTATCAGGCACGAAGGAAGAATTCTGAAAAAGACTTATTGAGAATAGAAGGCTTTGTCACAATAGAAACGCAGATTGTTTGAGAACTTAACCACAAACTAAATGTTAACTTAAAAACTTTAAGTGGTAAAAATAACTTTTATTCCATGATGTGTTTATACTTAATAAAGTCACTATAACAAATGTCAATGTATTTTAAGTATAAAGGCTGTGACATAAATGTAACACGTAACACAAGCATATTTTTTCCGGTATTTTGCAATTGAGTGTGGTTTAGAAACTGGCATTCTTTATTTGTTGAATCCACTAAGAGACAAAAGAGAAAAGAAAAATGTCCATTCCAAATGTAATATGTATACATTCAGAAATCTGAGCAATGCTGCATACCGTTCCCAGTATATCATATGCCATTATTAATAAAAGAAAATGCAACTATGCATTACAATTAGACACATCTAAAATCACTTGCACTTGCTCCTGTTACTTATTTGTAAACTCCCTTCCCCATAAAACTATTGCCAGATTAACTAGGTATATGATTAAACTACAGACATATCAGTAAAAGAGCACTAAGGATGTCCACGTGTTAAACCAAGTATAGCAATATTTTACCAATTCACACATTTTAATAAAGAAATCAAATTCCAAGAACTGTATGTTACACATATGAAGAACATACCCTTACAGTGTAAGCATGCATACTGTTATATGCACATTATAAAGGCATGTACATTTGATTAACTTTAATTAACTGCCATTGCTGTTGGAAGAAAATGACATTGCATATAGGAATGTACTTTTTATAGTAGTGGTATAACCACTTGTGCTCTCCAGTAATAGAAACAACAATTTGTTGACCAGAAGCAATTATTTTTAACACTGAATACTGGCTTTCAGAACACTTGTAGCATTTCATTAAAGCGTAACGAAATGCTGGAATAGTAATGATGAAGACAGCAAATGGCTTCGGGAAAACACAGACCTCGCAAAAAGAATTTGTAATAATGAAAAGTAAATTACATTTTGGTTTCTTATAGGATATGAACTGCCTAGGTATAGCAAAAGCTTTACTAAGCTTAATGATATTAGCTGCCAAAAAAAGTAATTACAAGAAAATGGAAATCAAAATGTATACCTACTATAAATATATATATATATATATATATATATATATATATATATATATATATATATATATATATATATACCAACCATAACTGAAGTACTGAACTTTGTAAAGGAGATAAAAGAACACAAGGCAGGATCTTTAGAAAAGGGAAGGTGCAAATTCCATATGAATAAATGGAACTGGCTGGGACAATTGTCACAGAACATTTTCAGGAGGAAGAGTAAATACATGGGTATGAAGCAATTTATGTAACTGTGTGAATGGAAACTGTTAGGAAGGGTGCATACACGTGTACTGCATGAGAATAATAATGGAGTTGTAAAACAGTATTTTTGTGATGGAAATAACACATCTGCTAAACATTGCATTTTATTGTCCTCAGAGCGATATCTGAAACCACGTAAAATAAAACAAATGAAATATTCCTGCAGCATGTATCCAGCCATTACTTACCGCAATCAGCTATTAAACAATAGTGACTGTCAAAGAGTCCACAGTACAATGCTGCATCGGTGTTTCCATATGATCTTGTTTTACCTGTCAACCAGATGTGTCTGGCAGAATCAACATAGTATCAAGAAGCTACGGTTTTCCACAATATTGTACTATTCACATACTACTAGTAACACTAAATCAATCATAATGTCTATTTTAGCTTAAAAAACATAAATGTATTGCAACTGATATACTGCTGATGGTTTACCATTGCCTCATATCCTGTTGCCATACATTTAACTGATATAGGTATGAACTGTGATGCTTTTTTGCAAGAACATATCCTGCTGCACCACACCCCTATGAAGGTGTTCTGCCTCCTCACCATGATTCTATCCTTGAGATTGCAGAAGTTCAGAGAAAAGGGACTCTTGTTATTTCATCTACATTTTAATCTCTGAAACATTAGAGCCAGTATATATATAGAGAGAATATGGGCTATAAGCAAAGCCCATAAAATGCTTTAAAACTGACTTCTGTAAATGTATTTTCTATGCAAGTTAGATGGAATGATATTGGTTGTCATAAATCCAAGTAGACCCAACATTTGTAATAATGTAAAATAAAGGGAACAATGAAACATATAATCTTGGGGAGTTCTTGCGTGGCCTTTTAAGATTATTGGCCATTTAGCAACTGTCAAGGAGTGCTATGTTCTGTAAAGTCATTAGAAGGACCGTCTGAAACCATGATGCATATAAGAACTTTCTTATTTTGTTCTTGGATAAAGGTGTACTAAAACTGTCATGAGGTTATCAAAATACAAAGTAAAACAAGAAAAGAACATTATTAATTGTCAGCATAATAAAGTAAACATGTCTAAAATCTGGGTCCAATGAGTGAGACTAAAGTTTAAAGACAAGTGCTAATAATGTAAAGAAGGAAAGAAAGACAATGTAAGTTATATGTCCCGACAGGATTGAAATTTGCTAAAGAAAGCTGATTTTCAAATATATAAACTTTGCATGCTCCCACATCAGCAGGAGATGAGGTGGGCATAATAAATATAACCATCCATCAGCTCTATCTTGGACCTTTTGTATTAAAATGTGAAATTAATTCCTGAACCAAGTCAAAAATAGATTAGAAAATAATTATCCAGGACTAAAAACTTTTGAAATGTGAATAAAGTCAAATTCACTTCAACTTATTTTGACTAGGAGCCACAAGAGATAGATATACAGAGAGAAAGAAAGAGATGTACCAAAGATGTTCAAGATTATGAAAAGAAAGGAATTAATACCTTGTCTCTGTACATCAGAAACTGCAATATTCAACTTCTGGTTTTATAACAGTAAATGCGTTCATAGTGGCATGCTGTAAATAAATTAGAAATTCTTCAACTGAACCATAGATATTAATGGTGTTTGTGTGCGTGCGCGCGCGCATGTGTGTGTGTGTGTGCATGCGTGTGTGTGTGTGTGTGTGTGTAAGATTATTTTCACTGACTTTTGTCACTGAGTGCCAGGACAGGCACCAGTTCTTCTTAAAATGTGAAAAGTAGATTATAGCAATAACCCACGCTTGGGTGTGGGTAATGCTGGATTTATCCACGGTTGGTGTGGTTTGGTCACTAGGGCGAAGCCCGAGTGGCCAAACAAAGCCAACCGTGGGTAAATCCAGCATTACCCACACCCAGAAGTGGGTTATTGCTATTATACAATGATATTATTTAACAATATTCTGCAGCTGTCTGGTATTCTGCGGCAGTTCTGATGTGCTGCGCATGCATACGCAGTACATCAGAGCTGTGGGCAAAAGCAACGTAGAAGGCAAGATCTCCGTTGCTTTTTACAAACTGTTTCACTATGTTAAAAGGGTTTAACATAGCGAGACAGCTTTTAAAAAAGCAATGGAGAAATTGGCTAGGCATTAAATGCCCCTCAAGGACAGCTGGCCTAATACCTACCTATGAACCTATAAGAAGTATCTTATAGCATTCCATCATTGGTACAAGATTCCTGAGATTTGTCTAAATCTGAACTATTTCACAGCAGCATTAGGCTGCTGTAGACATTTTGTCTCTCTCTCTGTACACACACACACACACACACACACACACACACACATATATATATATATATATATATATATATATATATATATATATATATATATATAAAGAAAATGTCATTAAAGATTTAGATTACATGTTTCAAATTACAACTACATGCCCAAAAAGAAACTTATCTTGTTTGTTCTTTGTTGAATATTACCATTGCCCAACAGGTATTTTTATTTTGAAAACAAATATTTTAATTAGACAAAATGAGTTACTATGGTGGCAGCTATTTCCCCTGTATTTGAGAATCTTGTGATAGCTTTGTGGGAAAGTAGATTATCCCATAAGAATGCATTTTTCAAATATGATAACATGTATAAAAAGATACATTGATGCCTCACTTTTTTTTGTGGTTGAGTACCTCAGGTGACTTCAAGCTGTTCTTGAGTAAATGAATGATAAGACTGATTATTTAAAATATGGAGGTAGCAGCCTTTCTGTGTACAGCACCTAATTATACAATGTTATGTGTACAAAAATATACATGAGTAGTTTACATGCATCCATTTGTTAGCCATATTACATGAAAATGAATATTATCAGGAATCAGCCCATTAAAGTGGTAGTCATCTCAGATGATGAAGTGTTCTTAAGGGGGCTGCAGCTTTATTTAAATATTTTTAGGAAGAGAGTATGAAATAAACAAATGCATATTAACCATGGTAAGGGTGTGAAAAAATAAAAGTGTAGCATTCTATCCCCTATTTTTTTTTGTATAAAGGAATTTGTATGCTTTTAAGACTAATGTCAGTAACAAGAAACATACACATACTTTCCTTTTTACTCCATTAATGTTTTTTTTATATATTTTAATTGAAAACTGGAAATGTTACTTGACAGCAGGAAACTATTGAAGATGATAGGGTTTTGCCCTCTTTTTTATGTAACATAAAACATAATAATTTAGAACCTACTTGAGACTGGGGGAGGGAAGATGTCAAATTTACATAAAGTCTAATTGTTAAACCCAAAAGATGGAAGTGTTTATTTCCTGAGTTATTCATTTAGATTTGTCAGTGATGGTTCAATTACATCTATTTATAGCTCTCTCTCTCTCTCTATATATATATATATATATATATATATTTAAATATATATATATATATATATATATATGTTTAAATATATATATATATATATATATATATATATATATATATTATATATATGTATACATATATATATATATATATATATATATATGTATGTATAGGATCATAGGAGGTTTCTAGGCTAATGGTCCTGGTGCCCTTCCAAACCTTGCCAAGAGTTTATCCCCAAAAATAACCTCAGTCACCACCTGTTGCCCCTTTCAGTGAGGGACACAGGTGGAACCCCTGTGACAAATTTTTGGTTTCCCATCCACTCTTCAAGGTTGCACTTGATGAGAGTCAGCAAAGTGCTCTGTTGGATGTGTATGGGAAGTCTATTCCAGAGATGTGACAGCCTCTGGGAAACAAACCTGTCTCTCCAGCAAGATTTGTTGATGTTGCATATTAGATTCAGGCCTTTTGAGCAGGTAGTGCATGAGAAGTTAGACTTACGGATATGGAGCAACTCTATTAGAGCAGGGTCCAAGATTGCCTTTTAGGCAAGACACAGATCACTCCTGAACAATCTGTATGATACCAAGTAGAGTAATACTGATTTGAGCCTGTCTGCATAGGACAGGTGTTGGAGGCGATGGATTCTCTTTGTGAATTATTTCAGTGGCCTTTCCAGTTGGTGCAGATGTTTGGAGAGGTACATCCTAAATGGGCCATTATACTCAATTATTGGTCTAATGAGAGTGGAGTATAGAGAGGTAATAACCTCCTTTTTTCTGGCTGCAATCCCTTTACTTATGAGATGAACCAAGTAAAAGGCTTTTCTGACCACTACTGCTACATGATGGTTGAATGTGTTTGTTATCAACCTGAGTGCCCAGGTCTCTCACCAATGGTTGTGTGCTTAGGGGGTTGCTGTTGATGTAGTAATCAATAGGGGTCGTGTTTTTGCTGAATTGTATGATGATACATTTTTTTTGCAGTTAGCTCGTGGCCATGACTTTGGCACCAGTCATTAGTTGCTGTGAGATCCTCTTGAAGTATGTTAACATCATTTGTGGAGTCAGTGACAGCGCCCAACTTACAGTCATCTGCAAACTTGGTCAGACACAGCTATTTGTAAAAAGTGCATTATAAATGATATGATATTTTGTGTTACAGAAAGGAGGCGACTTTAACTGACCTCTAAATGCTTTAGTTTCTGTGGTAATTTAAACTCTAAGAAAACAAACATCTGAGTCTCAGTGTACATCTTTGTTTGTATATAGTGCTAAAACTGAGATTATTTAAATAAAATGGTTCAATTTCTCTTATTTCAGGAACTATATATTTTACTTATACATATAAAAAATTGCCATATACATTAAATATTAGCACCAAGCTATCCTGTCTTCATTGATTTGTTGATTTTTGCATGCTGATTGAAGCTGTTATTTGTATATAATATTAATAAGGAGGTATGTCTCGTAGTAAATAAACTGGATGCCATTTTGTTTTTTATTAACAATCTCTGTTCTGTCTTATATTCTGGAGTAAAATTCAAAGTGCTGCTTTTCAGCAAGCATTTTAAAATGGTATATCTTGCAGCAAACCAAACTGTGACTGCTCTGTTAAGTAAAATGTATTTCCTGTCTCCTGTCTACATTAATTATATTTATTTTATTTTATTTTATTTTACATTTGTTGACCGGGCTAGTCTGGCTGGATACATGTCCATTTTCAGTAGAGGCCCGAGGAGAAAAGCTCCACTATATACTAGTAAATAAAAAAAAAATAAAAAAAAAAAAAATAGAACAATAAGATACAAATTATAAGCATGAAGAGAACTATTCCCATGTAGCATAGTAACAGTGCAAAAGTAATTTAGCAAAACTATAACATAGAGTGAGGATTTCTATTTCAAAATCTTTGCAAGAGTAGGAATAGTACAATTAAAAAGAAATAAAGCAGTAATTCACACAAGACTCTATTCAACTATTTACAGTATTAACAATTTTGATAAACATTTTGTGCCAGGGCACTAGTTTTAAGAAACAAATTTCATCAGCTGGGAGCAACATGTAGATATAGATACAAGGTGAGATGATAGGTTGCAGTAATATGACAAGAATAAAGAGAAGTTGAATTTATAGGAAAAAGTAATATCCATGTGGATGGTAGGTGAGCTACAGAGGAGGGGTAGTACTTGTGATAAGGACAAGTGGAAGAGTAATGGAGAGAGCTAAAAAGAGAAATGGATGCTGAGTTCAATCAGGATTCGAGCAAGGACATAGCCAGTGAGTTTTAAAATAGTTCCTTAGTTGTTTTTTGAAAAGTTGTGATGAGCCTAGAGTGGTCAGTTCTATGGGAAGTTTATTCCAGTATGAGCAAATGGCATTTGTAAACAAGGAGTCCCCAGCTTTATTGTGTGTTTTGAGGGTGGCCACTAGTAATTTGTTAGCTGAGCGAAGGGAAGTAAGATTCTTGTAAGGGACAACAAGGTTATTTAGTATGGGTGTATTAGAAGGGTAATGGAGAATTTTATAGGTAATAACTAACTGATGTAGGAGAATGAGATTTTGAAGTTCAAGCCTGTCAAGCGTTTTGAGATTAACACAATGATGGGTGAGAAATGGGGAACCTGTGGCAAACCTGGCAATGCTGTGGTAGGCTGTGGCAAGTTTCTGAAGGTTATATTTTGAAAGGTTTATAAAAGACGGGGAGGCATATAATAATGTAGAGATAAGATGAGTTTGGGCTAAAGACACCCTGGTAGTTGCTGTTAGAAAGGGCTTAAGTCTATAGAGGGCACCTATCCTTTTATTAACAGCTTTGATGGTTAGGTCAATGTGGAAATCATAGTTTACTTGATTATCTATTGTAACACCTAGTAGTTTAGTGGAACTATCAGGTGTAATGATAGTGCCATTGTCAGACACAATAGAAAAGGAGAGAGGGGCAGATTTAAGGGTTGGAAAGAAAAGTAATAATTTAGTTTTTTTGGATTAAGGAGGAGACAGACTGTGTCAGGAACAGTTTCTTTTTATTGGATTGGAGGAAGCCTTGCATGCCAGATACAGGTCACCTCTTAGCAGTCTGTAGAATATGGAGTATAGTGACAGGGTTTTGAGTCAGTCTGTATAAGACATGTCCAATCCAATATGGATGTATTTTCTGCACATCAGCAAGTCAAATGGCATTGGAAATACTCAATCTAGGGTTAAAAACCTCTTCTGCAGCATGAAGAGAGCAATATTGATGGGCATGTATGAGGGTACCACTGCTCTGGAACAGATGTCCTATCCACAAGAAACAAAGTTCATCCCTGTCTGTATTCAAGCACAGCTTGTATCTATGGATGGGAAACAGAACATTTACCCAGTGACTGCCCCTGTATTACTAATGGACAGAAGCAGCTCCTAAATGCTTTTTCCCATGCATGGGTCACAATAAATTATCTATGGTATGATCCCAGTTATTCTCATTATAGGTAATATATAATTATAGACCATGGGATGGGTAAGGCCAGGCTCTAACCAAATGGGATTGGTTAATTTGATTCCAAGCTTTCTACAAGTGTCTACCCCATATGACTAATGCAATTCAGACAAGAATAGATTGTACTAGATTGGTGGGATGTTTTCCCTGCAGTCATTGTACTTTTTGTAAACACATTGTTAAAACTAAAGAAGTTACTAGTAAAAACACACCTGGATCTTTCAGATAAATACATTAGTCAATTGTAGTAGTGATTGGATTGTGTATCTGGCTGTATGCACCTGTTCAGCATTCTATGTGGGACAGACATCTAGACCAATGAAGTTGCGCATTTCAGAACATCTCAGCAATGTTAGGAATAGGATTCCCACTAATGCACTATACAAACACACCACTAGTCATGTCACTGCTAAGTTTCAGTTTATTATTATTGACAAAGTGTATGGTTCCAAATTTTCCAAGGCTGGCTGGCATAATATACTCAACAAGAAAGAGAAGGCTTGGATAGTTAGACTAGGGGGATTATTTCCTCCTGGCCTAAATGATCATTTATAATATTATAAACAATATTTATTTTATTATTGTATTTTTTATTTTTACTTTGGATTTTCAGGTGCATTTTGATTGGGTATGGAAGCACTAGAATGGCCTATAAATAGACCAATGATCACTTTTGTCTTTTGTACATTGATAAAGGCTTTTGGCCGAAACCGGTCTGTAGTGTGGAGATTATTAGAATCCTTCTTTCCCCTATTTTGGTGCTGGCTGTTGTTTTGTTTTGCTGTGTTTTTAAAGAACACATCTGTCAAAACTAAGATTCCTATTTTCTTCACTCAAATCAGACTGCGTTCGGAAATACATGACTTACCAAAGGTAATTGACATAATGAAATTTTGTCAAAAAAATGACTCCAAAGAAAATAGATAAAGCACACTCTGTGTTTGACTCATTTAAAATATAAACTTGTTTATCATTAAAAACAGTAAGGATGAATGTATATCTATCATTCCAGCAAAGAAATTTGACTATGAAGTGACAGCTTAAGATGTGCTCGGAAGATAATTAAAAAATAAGATACAGTTACACTACCATTTGCGTAAATTTGTGAGTCGGTTTTGCTTTTATCAATTTAAACTGCTTTTTTTAGTTAATATAAAGATTTTGTAGCTGTACAGTGAGACGATGAGACTTATGAGGTATCATCAAAAAAATATATATTTGTACGGTCAAATCTGCGGTGGTGGTGTTGCGGTAGCATTTTCGCCTCACAGTAAGACGCTGTCCGGTTCGACACTCAGTTAGAGCATCTTCTGCGTGGAGACATGCGTGAATGGGTGTACCTTCGTTGAAGGTTGTGCATCAGGGCTGACAACTCGGTACGTAAAAATCAGCTGCCAATCATTAGCGGACCGGAGTTCCGCTGTGGCGACCCCTAACCGGGAAAAGCCGAAAGTCACAACATAAGTAAAAGTAGTGACTGAACATTTTGATCTCAATATAAACAAAGTCATCAGAATTACAAGAGAAAGAAAAACAAATCCCTGGAGAAAACAGCTAAATAACATGTACAACATCCACAGAAGTTGTTTATCCCATACAAAGACTTAAACCTGTCAGTTTATTATTCACTCATAATTACAGGAACATGATTTCAGTTTTGAGTAACCCATGAGAGAAGGCAGATGAAGAACGATGCAAAGGAGCATAGCTTTGAAGGACAAAAAGACAATATGCAGATGGGAAGTGACAGTCGCAGAGCAGACAGATACAAATATTATTTTTATTAGGCTCAGACAGTTTTGATAGTGACTACTAAGACACAAAAGCATACCACTTTGTTTTGCCCTAAGCTTCATAAAACAGAATGACTCGGGTTCAGCAGAATCATATGAGTGTGCTCACATGAGGTTTGATGCATTCTGCAATTTTCTGCCATATCTCAATGAATGGCCTTAAGTGAACTGCTAATTTTCCAAATTACAGCAGATGCATTCATCCTACAATGGGGTGATGCCACATGATGGATTAGTTTCCTTTTCTTGTGCAAAATATGTGTGAGGTTAGGCTCTGGAACTGTCACACTACTGGAGTAACTGTAATTGCATAACGAGAATAAAGATTACAAATGACTGCAAACTAGGTGCCATAATAGACTCCCCGGCTGACACAAGCATTCTCCAAAAGGGTCTCACAGAGACAGATAACTGGTGCCAGAGTCATGGCCTAAAGCTAAATGCAAAAAAATGCATTGTCATCCCCTTTGGGAAAAACAAAGTGCCCACAGACTACCACATAGGAGGTAACACACTAAGTACGGAGGAAGTAATTAGGCACTTGGGGACCCAAGTAGATAGTAATCTCTCCTTTGACAACCACATTGCCAAAGTGGTCAGAAAGACCTTCTATATAGCCCACCTCATCATGAAAGGTTTCACACCTAGATCAAATGAGGTCATTGTACCACTCTATTTATCACTCATCAGGCCCATAATTGAATACAATGCCCCATTTGGGATGTACCTTACCCGACACCTGCAGCAACTGGAAAGACCCCAAAAGTACCTCACCAAGAGGATAAAGGGACTCAAACAGATACCCTATGCAATTAGGCTAAAGAAACTCCAGCTCTACTCAGTTGCTTACCGCCTACTCAGGGGCGATCTGTGCCTGACTTATAAAGCCATGTCCAACCCAGAATTAATGAACATGCTGCATCTCAATAAATCCAAATCCCTCAGAGCTACACATTCTAGAGACTTAAACCTGAGCACAGAAATAAACAGGACATGCTGGAGGGATAGATTCATATCCCAGAGACTCCCATCACTCTGGAACAAAATCCAGTCCAGGTTAGGCAGAGCCCCTCACTGACCCTCTTCAAGAGAAATCTTGACGAGTGGATGGGAGATCGTAAGTATACCCCAGGGATCACTTCTGGGTCCCTGCTAGACAGAGGCACAATAAATTAACTGTAAAGGATAGGCACAGTCTACAAATCTAAAAGGGTGGCGAAAGCCAAACACACTCTGGCTAGGCTTGTAAATGCCCTAGGGCAGATAGCCTAGTATCAACCTATGAACCTATGAACACCTAATGAGAAGCATCACCTCAGCAGACACTGCTAATTTTTCAGTCTGCTATTACTGGAGAGTGCTCTTACAGTGAACAATTAAAACTTTACATTAAATGTGAATGCATTCCTCAAAATTATGAAAATAAAGCAAATACTCTATAATTACATAAATGCATGATGAGAGAAAACAAATAGAGACCAGTCTATCTATGTTAATTTTTCATATCGATAGTGTTAATAACATGCTTCCTGTACAGAAATGTCAACAAGGATTTTTTTTAAATAAAAATCAGTATTTACTGCCATTTTTGAATTGTTAATTTTGATTTTATTTCAGGTCATATTTGTATCTCTCTCTCCCTCTCTCTGTCTAGCTCCCTCTCTCTGTCTGTCTCTCTGTATCCCCTGTATATTATGGATTCTTTACTTTTGTTCAAATAAACTGCTAATCAACTGAAAATGTATTGGTGCATTTAATCGGACTGTAGATAAATTAACTGAAAACAAGTGTTTATGAGTGAGATTACAGATCAGTGGTGATATAAAATGTTCCCCTTTTCCCTACTGTCATCTTATTTTAGAGTTAGTACACACATTTTGTCAAGGGACACTGCATTCCACACATGGTGACTACAGGAGGCCTGTATTCTACAATAACACCTTATTTAATGTTTCACATTCATTTTGATGGTCCTTTATACTATTGAGATGAATCAAAGGGACAGAGTTCAGCCACTAGTCCCATTGATGATACGTATGCCTGTATGTATACAATAAGGCATCAGGTGTGTGCACAATACAAATATTACCACATAGCCAGGGTTGATGTGATGTAAAACACAAGCCCAAAGACCATCCAGTTTTGTCTGTACCATGCAAATCTACCCTGAAGTGCTTTATTGTGCTTATAAAATGGACATCTTTGTTTCTTTGCAGTTTGAATTTTTAAACTACCTTTGAAGCTTTTGTAAAATAAATATAGTTCCTCAGCCCATTTTTAACTAACTGATAGCAATGCAGGGTTATATTTTTTTAAATTGTGGAGAATTTTGATTTGAAAGTTTGGGTAATTATTTAGGGTACTTTCCTGTCAAAATATTGTGTGTTATTTTACAGACTTGTTTATAACAATAATGATTCTTCATTGCAAAAAAAAAAAAAAAAAAAAAAAAAAAATATATATATATATATATATATATATATATATATATATATATATAATGAGCACTTTCACCATTAGAAGAGCTTCATTATATCAAGATGATCAGATTGTGAGATCTGATGAAGTTCTGTTAAGAGTGAAAGCACTCATATATTTAATATTTTTTATTTTCAGTAAAGAAGTATCAATCTCTAAACAAGTGAAAAGTGCTTTGTTGTTTTGAAGTCTTAACTGGGATTGATTACAGTTCATGATTCTTTTTACCTGCAACTTCAGTGCTCATGAAGCACTAGCCTTCCCTGTGGTTTAATTTTTATGTCTACCTAGCTATCAAAATAATGTGTGTGTAATGTAAAACTGGCTTGTTAAAGTTTGTAAATTAAAAATCTTTCAAAATGTTGATGTTACAATAAAATATGATACTGCAAAAAAAGAGGTCATTGTCCCACTGTACTCATCTCTCATTAGACCCATTATAGAGTATAAAGCCCCGTTTGGTATGTACCTCACAAGACATCTGCAACAGCTGGAAAGGCTGCAGAAATACCTCACTAAAAGAATCACAGGCCTAAAGCAGATGCCATATGCTGACCATCTAAAAAAACTCCAGCTATACTCTGTGGCATATCGTCTACTCAGAGGCGATCTCTGCTTAACATACAAGGCCATGTCAAACCCTGAGCTGTTGGACATGCTCCACTTAAAGAAATACCAATCCCTCAGAGCCAAATGCTCTAGGGATTTAAACCTTGTCATCACAATGAACAAAACATGCCGGAGGGATAGGTTCCTGACCCAGAGACTCCCCAAACTCTGGAATAGACTGCCCATGCATGTCAAGCAGAGCGCCCCCTTGGCCCTCTTCAAAAGGAACCTTGAGGATTGGATGGGAGATAGGAAATTCACCCCGGGGATCATGTGAGTCACCTTGCTAGACTGGGGTCCAGGGAAGTAAATATTGTGGGAAGAAATCTCCAGGGAATTGTTATGGCTAAGCTTGAACAGGGACTAGGGCCGATAGCCTGGTACCAACCTATGAACCTATGAACGTATGCTAAGTGTCAGACAAATTTTTGTTTTATAAAAAAAAATGTACTTCTTGATACTTTATCCCCTTTATTCCATGCTATTTTTGCTTTTTGATTTGATAACATTTTGTTACACACACAAACACACTCACACACACACACATATACACACGTATTGTTTTTCTCACTGTTTACCTTAAATTAGATACATATTCTCTTGAAATGCATTTTTCAGTCTTTGTATTTTTTTCCCCTTATGTCTCAGTGTATTTTAATAACTTAATGATTGCTCACTATTGGTAATTATGACTATTTTTCCATTGCCTGTTACATTTATCTACAAAGTTTTGATTTTAATATTTACTGTCTATAATGTATTATTATGATCTTGTCAGTAAGTCAGCATTAAACAAGCAGTTGTTTGTGTTAAGTCATTCATTACTGGTGTTAAACTGTAGAATTTTGATAGTAAATTTAGACTAACATTGTTAATGGGCTCATAAACTTTAAAATATATCTTAAAACTAGAGCACAAATCTAGTGGTGCTGTTTTTTTTTGGGGGGGTGGCACGCTGCTTCAGTAGACTTGCATTGATGCTGGATGCTTACTTAGCAGTGGTTTTTAGTACAGACTATATGATCCCACTGATTTGGTCGGTTGGTTGCTCCTCTAATCTAAAGTGCATCATTTAGCACCTATAGTTCCCTGTATGTGGAATATCATAAGACTATGCCTTGCAGTAGGAATTTCAGTCATTTAAGTACATAGAATGACTACTCATTCACAAGCCTCCTAGTGGCTCACTGCTTAAACATTTGGTGTATGTGTATGTACATGTACTGAATCATCTAAAGCTTTGACAAGACAGCTCCTCCACTATCATCTCTCCAAATGGATTGCATAAAAGGCGTTCCTGGGTTATCAATAGAGTAATAGGAACTAGTGATAGACTGTCGATGGATTTTTTCATTTTTAATGAATATGTTTGAAAGAACCACTTTAAGCAACTTTCTTATACTTCTAAAGATAATCAAATACAGAGACATTGAAATAAATCCAGTACCACCAATAATTCCCTCATATCCTTAAATGTAATAGGAGCAACATTTTAGGTGATCTAATACACTAATAATTAGAATATAAAACTCTTACAAGGCTGCTCATTGAAAAAAGGTTAAATAATAATTGACATATTCTTGTAGTGTGGGCAGATAGTGAAGATGTGATGTCATTGATTTACAGAAATTGAGGTGAAGTAAAATCTCAGCTGTAAGAACTGTTTATACCATAATTCTATAATAGCTGGCCGACATAGAAAGTCATAGACAGAAATCTATAGGTGTTAATGCTGACAAAAAATAATTTGCATGCTGTACTATTTAAAAGAAGCTCTATATCTAATGAGGATGAGGGTCTATATTAGAACACTGAACATTCAAAATGTTGAGTGTTCTAATATCGAACCCTACCAATCGAAAATACTAAACACTGAACATTCACATACACACAACACAAGCACACAAAACAAACAGCAATCCACAAGCATACACCTAAAGTCTTACACCTAACCCTACACTAAACTATACATACACCACTAACTATCCACTGATCTTAACCCAAACCCTAACCCTAAGGTCCGTCACTATCGCACAGTCACCTCACCCGCACCCTAACCCTAACTAACCTACCCCGCCCTAACCCTCACGTCCACACAATTGCACATTTAGCTGACCCGCGCCCTAACCCTAACTCACCTAACCTGCCCTAACCCCCACGTCCACACAATCACACACTTACCTGAACCCGACCCGTAACTTTCCACCAGAGTGCTGAAAATACCAAAGCAACAGAAACAGACAACCAAATTCTTTGCCTAGGAAAAAATTTGTTTTTCTGTTTCTTCGATATTTTCAGCGTTTGCTGAAAATGGGTCAATATTAGAACACTCGACATTTTAAATGTTCGGTGTTCTAATATAGACCCTGAGAATGATCTTACTGATTGGTGAGTGGTTTTACTAAACTTTCTCTGGGATAGTTTATATACCTGCTCCATCCTATTGGAGGAACTTCATGAATTATCTTTCTAATACTGGTGACAAAATAAGTGAAGTGTAGTTAGCTACTTTAATCTGAACAATTTAAGGCCGTGAAAATACTACTTTATCAGAGTAATGTCATGTAATCTCAGTCATCCACAGGAGCTATTCTTATTTCTTATAATGAAGCTTTTCTTTATACTATCATAACCAGCACAGTAGACAAGAGTATTTATTGGTATTCATCATATGTCTACAAACATAATGATCTGTGGCTTATCTTTTAGGGTCTTAAAAAAACAATAACAAATTAATTTATGACAGATGTACACTAATATCCACATTCAGAAATGGAACTTCACTTGCTGAGCATGAGTCCTATACAGAATTAAGCGATCAGTGAAAAAGATGTTGACAACTTTCCTAGCATTATACAAGAAGTAATTTTCCCATGCAGGGTGTGAATGTCTAAAAAATATAAATTCCCATAGCTTTCCTTTCCACATAATGGGCAGATAAACATAAGGAGAGAACATGAATAGTTTCATAATAGGGAACAGCATGACTATTTCCATTAATATGGAAAGAGCCTGTTTAATAGCTGTCAATCTTAAAATTCAGTGCCGAAGGGTATCAGAATGAGATTGTTTTATACAACAAATAAAGTTTTGGTAGGGCTGTCTGAAGGATGATTGGCTTCTGTTGATGGATCAAGCAACTCTTTTTTCTCACACTCTTAGATGGGTAAATTATTGAGGTCCTATGCTTTTAAAATTGTAATCATGAATAGCAATACTGGTAATTTAATCTTTCCAAGTCTATTCTACTGTTTGTATATCACCTCACCTAATCCTGCATTTTAAGTAAAGTCTGTAGGATATAAAATGATTCATAATTTACTTAATGACATTCCTACAGCATGGAAAGTTCCATTTTGAACTGCATCCTCACTTTCAGAAGCTGGCCTTACCCATCATTTCCCAGAAGTTAGGGCATATCACAGACGTGTTCTCCACGGGTCTGCGTTGAAAATTGGCTCGTTCTAAGTCAGACTTTCCTGGTAAACAAATGTTAAATAAATAAATACAATAAATAAAAATATCAATAACCTTTTGATTTCTTCAGGCATTGCTCATCAATCCTCCAGTCACACATTCCACTTCTCTTTCCAAAATTGTCTTAGCATAGGAATGTTACCAAGAGGAGAGTTTCCAAAATGTTTGTATTGCATACAATAGAAATTATAACAAATTATGAAATCTGCCTTTTGACAGTATATTTGACACACAGAAATACAGTTGATTTACTAGCCCTCATCCAGGATGTGTGTTATGTTTAGGATGTGAAACAATTTCATTTTGTCACAACTGTATGTCATTATTGCAGCATAAGTGTCAAATAAGGAAATACTAACTTTATTGATAGGTGCTAAATTAAAAGGGCAGGTCATTCTTAATTAACCTGGTGGATGTTGTTGAACATGTCCTCAAAGCAATGGATGAAGGCAAAAAGTGACACACTGCATACTTCATCCAGGCAAAGGTTTTGACACAATTCCCCACTATGGCATAGTAGAAAGGTTATACAAAAAGGAGAATAAACCCCTATTTCACCCATTGGATTGTCACCTGGCTTACAGGGCTCACAGATAGAATTTAGGAAATCAAAATAGGGGAAGTTACCTCTAGAAAAAGACCAGGCATCAGTGATATCCCCCAGGGTTCTGTGCTGGGACTTTTCCTGTTTGACAGTAAAGGGCTCTGGCTGACTAAATTTGCAGATGACTGCAAACTAGAAGCAATCATTGAATATGCAAATGAATTTCCCATCCTGCAGGAAGGTTTGTCCCAAATAAATACTGGTGACAAAATTATGGTCTGAAACTAAATGCCAAAAGTGCATTATTGTATAATTTATGAACTCATCTATCCCAGGGAACTATCACATTAACAATATACCTCTAAGAGTCGATGCAGCTGGCTAGGATTTTGGAACTTATGTGCACAGTGACCTAACTTTTGAACAACATGTTGATTTTTGTTAGAAAGTACTCCTATATTGCAGAAAAAAGGGGATTGTAGCTAGAGCTAGAGATGTCATTGTTCTCCTGTTTTCAGCTTCCTTTAAGCCAAGAATATAATACCCCTTTTGGTATGTATCTGTCCAGGCACATGCAACAACTAGAACACCCACAGAGATGCCTTACTAAAAGGATAAAAGACCTAAACAACAAAATCAGATTTTTAACTACATTTGGTAGGAATACACACCGATTCATGAATTTGATACATCTTTGGAAAGCCGCAGTGGTACAGCGGTAGCATTGTTGCCTCACAGCAAGAGGTTCTCTTGTTCGATTCATGGCTGGAGTGCCTTCTGTGTGGAGTCTGAATGTCCACCTATCACTTGTATGGCCTCCGAAAGACATGCGTAAATGGGCGTACCTTCGCTGAAGGTTGGGTGTCGGGCTGGCAACACAGCACCATAAAAATCTACTGCCAGTCATTAGTGGACTGGAGTTCTGCTGTGGCGACCCCAAACCAGTAAAAGCCGAAAAGACAAACAACATCTTTGGAATATTTTATTATAGGATGATTGGTTATGTGAAATGTTGCAGAATAGATGTTTATTTTCTTTTCGCAGAGAGGCAATGTTGGGTGGCCATTTCAATTTCTACAAGCGTCTACCCCATATGACTAATACAATTCAAACAATAGATGGTACTAGATTGGTGGGATGTTTCCCCTGCAGTCATTGTACTTTTTGTAAACACATTGTTAAAACTAAAAAATTTACTAGTAAAAACACACCCTGGATCTTTCAGATAAATACATTAGTAAATTGTAGTAGTGACTGGGTTGTGTAACTGGCTGTATGCACCTGTTCAGCATTCTATGTGGGACAGACTTCTAGACCAATGAAGTTACACATTTCAGAACATCTCAGCAATGTTAGGAATAGGTTTTCACTAATGCACTATACAAACACACCACTACTCATGTCACTGCTACGTTTCATTTTATTATTATTGACAAAGTGTATGGTTCCAAATTTTCCAAGGCTGGCATGATATACTCAACAAGAAAGAGAAGGCTTGGATAGTTAGACTAGGGGGATTATTTCCTCCTGGCCTAAATGATCATTTATAATATTATAAACAATATTTATTTTATTATTGTATTTTTTATTTTTACTTTGGATTTTCAGGTGCATTTTGATTGGTTATGGAAGCACTAGCATGGCCTATAAATAGACCAGTGATCACATTTGTCTTTTGTACATTGATAAAGGCTTTTGGCCCTAACCGGTCTTTAGTGTGGAGATTATTAAAATCCTTCTTTCCCCTATTTTGGTGCTGGCTGTTGTTTTGTTTTGCTGATTCACTTTTTGAGTCTTTGCACCTGCCATCCGAGCGGAGGTTTTGTTCGCTGGATTTACTTCTTTAAAAACTCGCAATGACTGTCTCATTTTAATATAGCCTTATAACATCTCTCTCAGTATAACCTTCTAAAGATAATTTTAGCTCAATATTAATCCTCAGATCTTGATAATGAGAGTTATACTCCACTCTTCCCCATTTGAAGTCTGTTAGCTCTCCAATTATGAAATATAACAACTGATTTTCATAAGACCACCTAACACTTTTTTAAAAAAAATAAAGTCTTTTTTGATGTTGGGTATTTGGTAAACTCCACTCCATCTACATGTTTTACTACTGCAGTCTTTTTTATAAACATGATAAAGTCACTTGTATAAAGACTAAATAACAGTGGTGAGAAAGCCTACTCTGACTTTCAAATACCTACATTCTCCCTCAGCCTTTTTTTAAAGTTGACTGTCAGTTTTTCTATAAAGCAATCTTTTTTTGAGCTATTTATAAAATTATAATCAATTCCTGTGTGGCTCCATCTGTGAAATAACTTGCCATTGTTGACTTATTAGAAGGCTTTTTTTCATCAGTAATTGAAGTTAAGTTTGATATGCAGGCATACAACAGTGCCCTTATATATATAGTATGAAATTATTGATTATGGATGTCGCATTGTTAAAATTATGTTGACAAATATCCAGGTATCTGATCCCATTAAGTTTTTGTTCTAAGAGTGTAGAACCTTTTACATTACCTTTGGCCATTAGTTAATATAATTGTAGACTTGTAAGATTTGTTGCTGTTCTTAAATTCAGATCCCTTATGGATAGCTACTATATTCTCTTGTAGTAAGCTAAGATGAAATAACTATGACAACAACTGATACATGTAGAATGTTTGGATTTCTGTTAAAAATATAAGATCAGATAGTGTGAGTCTCCACACATTGATAAATAAAGTACTATTCCAACAGAAAAAAAATGTGACACATGAAACTTGATGTTATAAATTTAAAACATTTTGCAAGTGAGATTCCTTCCTGTCCTTCCATATTCAGCGCCCTTTATATATTATCTCCAACACTCAGTATATGCTAATGTCATGTTTAATATACCTATTCTCGGACATCATTCTCATGGTTTAATGTCCTCAAAATGTCAACATGTGCTCAGTTTTTCACTTTGTTGTTGGTTATGCCATGTAAACCACAAGTTTGTTTACTGTAGCTGCTCAGCTGCAAATTACTTGTTTTGAAATGAACTGTAATGCATTTGGCATTTGCCTTCATTTAAATGGCTACAGGCATTGTTTATCTTGTTACTTTCTCCATACATTTCATTAACTTAGTCAAGAAAAGCTATGTACCATTTATTTATGGACATAGAACTGCCATCTTCCTTATGGAAGTTATTAATGGTTGGTGGGTTAACATTTCTTTCCGTAAAAGTATCTGAAAAACAAATCTACTTGTGCCCTGCTATTTATAAACAAAGTGCATGATTATACAACTGCATATTGCGCACTGTTTTGTATGCTGCCATTAAGCATAGTTACTCATAGACATGAAGGCATATAAAGGATGTTCCTATTTAGTGAATAGTTCAAAGAAGGTCATAGTACACCATGTGCTCCAAATACTGGGTGTTGGAGATATGTTTGAGAAGACAATGGCTTATAGGAATATGAGCAGTACAGTGTCACCATCTGTTGTTTTCTAATATGCATGACATTATATCATGCTACAGACAAAACATTCAAAATGACACGAGTATAGACATCCCATAACTGAGATCAACTGTTATATTCTCTACGTTGAGCCCTTGTCAGTAAGAAACATGTCTGGCTTGATGGATTTTTAACTTGACTGAAATTCCAGCTGACAACAGCAATTATATCCCAGATTTGCTTTAATGCAATTATCAGAACAGCAGATGACAGCTTAGAAAAATTACATATCCACTAACATAATGAGCAACACATGGTTTTAGCATGTAGCTGCTGTAGAATTAAAAGAAATATTAATGTCATGACTTCTAAATTCTGCAGATTGACACTTAATAAACAGTCTAAATTATGAGCCGTTAACAAAGAGACAAACAAGGCAAGCATACTTCTTTTTTTTTTTCTTTCATAGAAAAAAATAAATGAAATATAATATCATACTAGGTAGCTTCAAAAGGAGAGAGGTTGTTGGCGAAATGCCAGACTGTTAATCCACCACTTGTTAGACTCAAAAATTGTTTAGTTATACTACAAAACAGATAATTCAGTTTTACTAACCATTCAGACACATTAGTATTATAACTCATTCATAACTTGTAATTCCCAGTTCCACTCCCTCATGTTTTGTCTGAACAATGGCTTTCGCATGCTTGCAGCCAGTCAAATTCATATAATTTCCTATGGAAAAAAATTGACAATCCAAGTTTATTTTGACTTTTTTTTGCATTAGTATCAAGAATTCTAAATGCAACCAGCATAAGTCCCATCCTTGAAATATCATCATACAATCAGTTGCCCTTGCAGTACTTCACATTAAGTTTAGTCATGTAACTGGAACTTTTTAGGAACATGTAAGGAAGGATGACTGTGACAAATATGGGCTCCACTTTCCAACATATTAAAGAGGAATTTAGTATATTTCAATGCAAAACATATGTAATGACATGTGACAAAAATAATAGGTTACTTTTCAAATTCCATGGGTGCTTCATAAATAAGGCTGAAATGGACATAAAGAAAGGTAACCAGTGGTTGACAGTACTAAGGGTAATTCTGAACATCAACATACTGTTCACAGTTTTGCTGTTAGTGGATGATTCTGCTGTGTATGGAGATGTTGCTTTTCAGTATAACTGACCTGTCAAAAAGGGAGTTAGCTACAAATTTATCAAGACATTGACAATATATCCATCATCTTTTTGGCATAAGACAACTTTATAATTTCCACATTGTTAGCATCTTCTGGAAATGCATTCATTCATGAATGCATACACCCACACAACCAAATATTAGACAGCCAAATGAAGCATGGCCATTGGAAATTAACATTTTATGCATGTTTAATAAATATGTTTTCTTGTTCTCCTCTGAAGCATTTCATTAGATTACAAGGTTGGTTTTCCAGGAAACTGTTCTGAGACAATCTGTTTCCATCCTGAAAGCACTTTGGACTCTGGGTATTTTTCTATATAAAGCCAGTTTTTTTCAAGGTACTGCCTGCCAAAAAAAAAACACTTGGCCAAATGATCATATCCTCAGTGTGCAGATTCACTGGTGCTCCATAAAACTGTCTTTGCCCTAATGTTAAATGATGGCTGAAAAGTAACTAATGGGTTGCTAGAAAAACAGCATTCTAAGAGGTTATGATCCTTCTGTAACCAGCTCACCGAAGGGCAATAAAGGTAGTGCTGCTTTTGATAACACACATATTCAGCATGGAAAAGATAAAAATAAAACCAGACAAGCACTTTGAGGAAGAAAACTAGTGCCAGAACTTATTTTGCAGATGTAAACACATTGGACTTGCAGAAGAAAACTGCTTTCAACTTGTACTACCATGCTCTTCATTTGATCTTACATGACTTTGTTAAAGGTTTATTTTTGTAATACCATTCTTCCTACTGAGAACCAACTATGCATAAACCTTTCCCTGACACAATATATGCTGTTGTTTTCTCATTGAAACAAAACATTTAGTGGTTGTAAATGTTGCTTCATATTGATGTCCAGATCATAAAGTGGAAGCGAGCACAATGTCTGGCATGTGTTATAAATAAAGTTGTCTTATAACAATTATGTTTCAGGAGACAGTTTTTAAACTCTTTTATTAAATTATCACAAGGTATGGACATACATACATTAAAAGAAAAGAAAGCAGGCCTTATTAACATTTTGTTCATTTGCATACATTAAACAATACAAAAGCATTCTTTCTTTCTTTATAACAACAGTCTTTCAGTCAAACAGTATATACATTGCTCAGTTCCTGACTTCTCTTAAACCTTTACCTTCCTCCTGGACGTTATTCTGCATGTATTGCTCCCATAAATTCCATTTATTTGTATGCAATTTTCTCTGTTCCTTCCTTTAAAAAAAAACACTCTTACAGTTCTTTTATCTCATTTACAATATCCGATACTTCAAATGCATTTGCTTTAGATTTTAATTTCCATTTTCTAGTAATTGCATTTTTGGCAGCCAACATAACTAAACTTAATAAGGCCTTACCATGTCTGGGCAAGTCAAATATTGTGAACCATCTCAAAAGAAACATTTTCTTAGTTATTTGCTCCCCCAATATTTTTGACAGAGTATTCTGTAGGGAAGTTTTCAACTCTGCCAACTCATTTCACTCCCAGAAAACATGTTCCCAGTTACCTCTTTCTTCCTGTCACACCTCTAACACTTGCTATCTACCTGAGGAAATATTCTTTGAAGTTAACTTGGGGTATAAAAATACCTATGCAAACACTTCCAAACAAAAATCTTAAACCTTTTTGATATTATTGCTTACTTGAAGCCGTACGTATGTCCTTCCATTGTTCCCTTGTAAAATGCTATTCCAGTCTCCCTTCCTAATCTTTTCCAACCTCCTGTGATTGATTCTTATAGTTATGCAATATTTTACATCACCTGCAAATTTATCTGCTTTTAATAGTAGTTTTTGTTCTAGATTTTACTAAAAACTCTATCATAGTAGGTCTTTGACTTAGGACTCCCCTATCCCTTTCTCTTTGCCTATACTCTGTTATAAATCCCAGCTTGGCAAGGCAGTCTCAAACCTGCAGTCCAAGCAACGTCTTGGCCTCATCCCATTATATTACCATTCCCTCTTTAGTCACTTACTCCCAATACATTTGTTACTTTGCTAGTTTTCTCCAGTAAATTCCAGTCCTCTCTTGCTACTTTTCTGTATCCTTACTTGCAGGCATCCCTCTTGGCAAAATGTCCTTTCTCCATTCATGTGCTGGCCTGGCCATTAGAATATCTTCTGCAACTTTAAGAGTATAATCTCCTGTATGGTGGTAATTACACTCCTTAAGAATATGCATCAAAAATCTCACTCTCTGCCTATTACAGGATGAGTAGACCAGCCCAGCATAGCACTAAAAGTATTTTGTTCTTGTCTGGGTAAGGAAGCTGGTTGACCATTTGCAGAACTATTCAAAATTAAAAAGACCCCTTCATTCATGATGGCCCAAATCTGTCAGGGTTAATTATTTATTGAATGCTAGTAACTTGGACAGGGATGAATTCAATTATATCAATTTTAAGGAGGTCAAATATGTGGCCTTAGGTATATGATGAATCTGATGAATCTACTGTCAACTTATTAACATTTTGTTCATTTGCATGTCTCTTAATCCTAGACCCTACAAATCTTTAGTTTCACTTAATTACAAAACTTTAAAATCTGCTTTCAGGATGTTGTCATAATAGCATTACTTAAAGAAGCACGTGTCCTTCAGCCTTAAGAAATAATTTTGTACACATCACAGTGATATTTTGGAATTCAAAGACAGCCCTACCATGGGGCATTTGCACAAAGACATGCAGCTGTCTCCATGGCCATCCTGCAGGCTAATGATGCAGTCAGGAGAAGACATCTTTGCTAATTTGCTATAGGTTCTACCCCCCCCCCCCTGAACTGCCTGCAATAAGTCATCAACACAGCTGAGTGACTCAGAGAATCACTCAGCTGCTTACGTTAGCATGAATGCTCCTGGCCATGTTTATTCATTGCAGGACAGGTAAGTGCTGAAGAGTTTAGCAAGCAGGTAGTATCAGGGTGTGTGTGCATGACTGTATGTGAGGGGCTGCATATGTGATGGCATGAAGTTGTGTGTGTCGAATTAGGTGGTACTGAGAATAGTTAAGTATTAGGCTAGGTATGTGCATGTGCGTTGGAAGGCTGGTTGGGGTAGCTGTCGTATTTACACAAACCCATAGACGAACAAGTAAAGCCTGCAACAGTGGGTCAGCAGAGACCACTAGCCGCCATGTAGAACTCTGAACCACTAGCCATCATAGAGAACTCTAAAAACAAGGATCAGAGGGACCACTATCCCCTAGAGTGATATTTGAAGATGTGGCAGGACATACTACCCAGCAGGGATAACTCTTTCATTTCATACCAAAACAACACTTACATTAAACAGGAATTGCAGGGACACACTTGCCAACAGGAAGAGCACTTGAATATCATTTCTTAACAGATGTACGCATCATACAGGTTGCAGAGAAACACTATACACCAGGGAGAACTCTTGAATATTGTTCTTTAACATTACTTACATGTAAAGTGGGTTGGGGGGAGAACGAGACATCAAGGACTCTCTAGATTATCTTACAGGCACTTGATAAAACAAACAAAAAAGAGCATGAACCATTAGACACCAGGGATACTGTCTAAATCATACCATAAAGGCAGTAAGTGAAATTCGAATCCTGTACCCATCAATGTGCAACAGACAACATTAATCCTCTGAGCCACCACTAAACACCACAAAGCTGCTGTAAAATAGAAATTAAGATTAAAAAAATAAATAAATAAAAAGCAATGAGGGAGGTGGACTTTAACTCTGCATTCTTAGAATACAGAAAATGAGCATTAATGAACTCAGTGCATGAAATGAGATGTCAGTTTCGCATTTTTTAACATAAAATCAGGATCTCGAGCATTATGCAATGCCTACAACAGTTCATGATGTACTGGTGGAAGGACAGGAAACAGTAGGCATACCTTTCATCCTCTTAGCTCAAGAAACCAAACTAAGTAAAAATCAAAAGTGGACAAAACTGGAGACAGGTGTTACTCCATCCTCCTACAGACTTACAGATAACTGCCAGTATAATGGATGTTTAACTAGCACAGACATACTGAAGGCTATACGAAGTGTGAAACTCTAATGTTTGGCAATAATTACTGAGTGAAATCATATCTGATTTATGACGGCAAGACAAAGGAGACATTGGGATGTTTTACAATGCAGTTTCGGTGTGTGTTTATGTGCATGTGTGCATGTGTGCATGAGTGCACGCGTGTGTGTGTGTGTGTGTGTGTGTGTGTGTGTGTGTGTGTGTGTGTGTGTGTGTGTGGTTTACTGAGTGTATGGGAGAGTGAATGAGGTGAGGTGCTGGTGCTAACCCAATGCATCTGTCCCCATTGTTATCTACTGTAGGAAGTGCTTATCTGCACATGTGACAGATAATGGTGATTAAGAGACATGCATATTGGCCAATAATGAGATCTTTCATCACTGCAGCTAATCTGTACCTCACAAAAACAAAGCCTTTTTACTATACCCTTTAAGGAGAGTGCTAGGGTTCTTTATGAATATTCACAATACACTTCTGCTATTCATAGCTTCATAGGTTCATACTAGGCTATCTGCCCTAGGGCATTTATAAGCCTAGCCAGAGTGTGTTTGGCTTTCGCCACCCATTTTAAATGAATTTTTCTATGCCCTTTTTCGAGGTTAGTATACTGTGCCTCTGTCTAACAGTGACACAGAAGTGATACCCGGGGTAAACCTACTATCTCCCATCCACTCATCAAGATTCCTCTTGAAGAGAGTCAGTGAGGGACTCTGCCTAACCTGGACTGGGATTTTATTCCACAGTGAAGGGAGCCTCTGGGTTATGAATCTGTCCCTCCAGCATGTCCTATTTATTTCAGTGCTGAGGTTCAAGTCTCTCAAGCGCGTAGCTCGATGGGATTTGGATTTTCTGAGGTGCAGCATGTCCATTAATTCCGGGTTGGACATGGCTTTATACGTCAGGCACAGATCGCCTCTGAGCAGGCAGTATGCCACTGAGTAGAGCTGGAGTTTCTTTAACCGGGCAGCATATGGCATCTGTTTGAACCCTTTGATCCTCTTGGTGAGGTACTTTTGGGGTCTTTCCAGTTGCTGCAGGTGTCTGGTAAGGTACATCCCAAAAGGGGCATTGTACTCAATTATGGGCCTGATGAGGGATGAGTAAAGAGGCACGATGACCTCCCCTGATCTAGATGTGAATCCCTTCATGATTAGGTGGGGTATATAAAATGTTTTTCTAACCACTTTGGCCACGTGGTTGTCAAATGAGAGCTTGCTATCAACTTGGGTCCCCAGGTCCCTAATTACTTCTTCCATACTTAACGGATTACCACCTATGTGGTAATTTGTGGGCACTTCGTTTTTGCCAAAGGGGATGACTATACACTTTTTGGCGTTTAGCTTGAGGCCATGGCCCTGGCACAAGTTGTCTGTTTCTATGAGGCCCTTTTGGAGGATGCTTGTGTTGGCTGGAGAGTCAATTATGGTGCCCAGTATGCAGTCATCTGCAAACTTGGTCAGCCACAGTCCTTCCGTGTTAGCCTGTACCTCCAAGAAATATATACCCAACAAGAGAGGTCCCAGGACTGAGCCTTGTGGGACGCCACTTGTAACTGGTTTGGAGTCTGACATGGCTCCAGCAATTCTAACCATGTGGGTTCTGTCCTTGAGCCAGTTTGCAACCCATCTAGTTACACAGGGTTTATATTTAAGCTGGTGAGCTTATCTATAATGCCAGAGTGGGGTATTGTATCGAAGGCTTTTGCAAGGTCCAGGTAGGCTGTGTGGACCACCTTCCCCTTGTCAATGGCCTTGGTGACTGTTTCAAAGAAATCAACCAGGTTTAAGAGGCAGGATCTGCCATTAACAAAGCTGAATTGGGTAGGATCCAGTGTCTGTAGGTCCCCAATATCTTTATTTATGAGGTCCATGATGATCCTTTCCATAGCTTTGCAGACCGAGCTAGTCAGGCTTATGGGGTGATAGTTTCCAGGATCCGTTGAGACACCACCTTTATGGAGAGGGACCACTGTTGCTTTATGCCACTCTTTGGGTACATATCCTGTAGTAAGGCTGAGATTGAACAGTAGTTTTATGTTTGGGCTTAGTTCATCTTGGAGTTCATGTAGGACGCAGCCCGGGACACCATCTGGTCCCATTGATGCTGTGTTTTTTGCTTTGGAGAGGGCGGCTCTTACCTGAGCATTTGAGACGTCAGTGGGGCAGCACTCTGCTGTTAGACTGTAATCACAGTGTTACCATTGCCAGCAAGATCATACAGATATGCTTACACTGTTGGTGGAAGCATGCCGAGACTTAGGATTACTGGAGGCTTACTCATACTTGTTTACAATATTATTAAATAAAACTATGCCTTTCACATCTGAAATATTATTGTTATATACGTTGGATACCTTTAATAAAAAGAAAAAAAAAAGTGGCAGACTGCTTTATAATAAAAAATAATTATACTGCATCACTGAAAAGCTGCACCTGTGTCTATATTTAATATTAATGTGTGGTGCCATTTGTATTATCATATGTAGACAGACAGTGGAAAAAAGTAAAGGATTCATTTCTCTTTTTTTAATTTTATTTTTCTACTTCTTTCTTTCTATACTATTCTCTTTCTTTTGTATTCTTTTATTTGTATTTTTCAGTGCAGCTGGTTCACAGATATGACCCAGGAAACTAAAATTGGGAAGTCCACCTCTACAAACAGGCCAGTCACAATCAGACTCCCTTAGGGATCAGTCTTAGGACTGATCCTTTTTCGCATTTATTTCTCTGAAGTCAAGGACAATGTCAGTGGCCTCTGGCTGACTAAATTTGCAGATGATTGACATTTAGCAATTGTCATAGAATTCCCCCACCAACACAGATGTTTTCCTGGAATGGCTGGCACAGACAAATGGACTAAAACTAGATGCCAAGAAACACACAGTAGTGTCCTTCAGGAAGTCATCCACCTGATAATAATCATATTAACAAAACACCTCTAAGAGTTGACCCAGTAGTCAGTGGGGACACACATACACAGTAATTAGCCTTTGATCATTATGCATCTACAGTAGTGAGAAAATCATTCTGTGTTGGTTACTTATAAATAAAGGTATGACATCTAGGTCTAAGGAAGTCATTTGTCCACTGTATTTGGCATTCATCAGACTTATCACTGAGTACAATGCCACATTGTTTTCCTTTTCCACAACACAAGGCACAGGGTTTGATTCTTAACTTTGGGAAATTGGATAGGCTTAAAATGGCCTACAAGGGCAGCTAGCCTAGCACTTACCTATGAAACTATGAGAATAAACACACTAACAAAGTAAAAAAATAGCTATTTGGTTAGGCTTAAAAAGGCCCTTGTAATTGTTAGCTTAGTAAGCACTTACAAACCTATGAACATAAACTACTAGGATGGCATTCTTTATGGATTGTGCTGCAGCTTAATACTTTTAGGGCTTGGTTGAGTTTGGAATTAAGATTTAATTTAGATACTGTTTGAAGGATATGTACAGCCTTTACTTCTCATTGGATAGTTTATTTATTCTATAATATCTCTACACGAGTTTGCTTATAATTCTCTCAATGTGTGTTTTTGATTAACAGGAACATGATATTTGGTGGATTGTGCTTTTGGGTTGCAGGACTGCAGCCCCCCCCCCCCCCCGCACTGTAAAACGGAAAAGAAAAGTAAAAAAAAGAAAAAGAAAAGTAAAAAAAGAAAGAAAACAAATGTGAGTTCAAGAACTTTGCGCATGTGCCCTCAGGGCATTTCCCGATATCCAGACTGGTTCACCAGCAGTCCAGAGCATGTGCACAGAATCTGGACTGCTGGTGAGACAGTCCAGATTAGGAAGACAGCATTCAACAACAGAGATCCCAGAAGTCTATGCAGTTGTAAATGCATAGTCTGGAAGGGGATCGGACTGCAATGTCTGTAGGCTGGGTAACAGCTCTTGCAAGAAGGGGAAGCTCTCTCTCGGGTTTTACTGCAGGAATGGACGAACTTGGATTTTATTGTAGGAAAGTAACTAGGCTTTGAATTTATACAACGGACTTTGCAACAATGGAGCTGGGCTCGGGTAGTGTGTGTGTGTGTGTGTGTGTGTGTGTGTGTGTGTGTGTGTGTGTGTGTGTGTGTGTGTGTGCCCCAGTTAAATTTACCCGGTGGCTAGAGAGAACTCATGAAATATATACCTGGGGGCTAGACTCAAACCCTGTACCTTGGGAGTAGGTAACAACAGCTTGAATTCCCTACCCACCATCACTTGTGAAATTTTTGTCTCATTTTTTTCTTGTGAAAATTGTGGTTTTCTGGGTTATGAATTCACTAAATGACAGGCATTTGAATTTCAGGCTTCATATTCTTCAGAAAGTATATGGTAACACAAAACCTTTTATTCTAGCAAATTTCTGTTTATAAGATCAATATTTGAAATTTGTCCCTATTTTTGAGGCTGTAAGGCTGTATTCCACCATTATTGGCTTTGTCCAAGTTTTTTGTGGTAAGAGGTTGAGAACTATGGTGAGAACTGAATTCACTAAATGATAGCCATTTAAGTTTCAGTCTTCCTGTCATTCAAGAAACAATAGATTTGACATAGTGGTATGTTGCTCTGACTGGAGTGCACATGGTCCACGGTTCAAGACTTGGCAGTGAAATGCATGGTGGTAACACAGCATTTTATTCTAGCAACTTTCCAAGATTATACAAGCAATGTTTAAAATTTGTCCCTAGTTTTTGTGCTTTTGCCCTGCCCCCAAAACAAATTTTGGCTTTTTCCAGATTTATCGTGCTTCAAAGTTGAGAGATACAGTTGAGTGTCGAGTGGATTTTACAAGGAGCTGAGAGCTTAAACAGAAGTTTAATGCTGCTTATGCTGAGTCTGCTTCTATTGTTAATAGCACAACAGGTAGTGTACTTGCTTTTGAAGCAGAAGGCTGTGGGTTCTACTCCCACAGTTTATAGATGCATTGCTGATACTGTACTGTGTTGTA
The DNA here is from genome assembly GCF_019279795.1 of Protopterus annectens. Taxonomy (NCBI): domain Eukaryota; kingdom Metazoa; phylum Chordata; order Ceratodontiformes; family Protopteridae; genus Protopterus; species Protopterus annectens. The sequence goes on along the minus strand of NC_056733.1, from coordinate 1,842,972,251 downwards.
CTTTTAAAGGGGGTAGATGCTGCAGTCCTGAGAATGTCCGCTTTGGCGGAGATACTTAGTAACGATGAGCATCTAATCAGTTTACCATCCATTCCCTATTGTAATATTACTAGCTTATCATTTTATTTAATGTAACATAGGCAATTTATTCCTCAAGGGCAACAGACACTTTATTTGTAGATGAAACAATAAATATAAAGTTGTTTGCTAGCAGCAACCTTTTCATTAGTTACAGATCTCTTTAATGTGGAATTATTTAGATGACTTTTACTTCTGCAGAGATTGTGCATATTTACTGATACTGGTGGATTGTAGAAGTATGAGTAGACTTTTATGATGGAAATGTTCTGAACTGTGCAGTTTTGTCATTATTGGTACATGCATTTTGTTTCATTGCTTACTGAAAAAATGTTCAAAACAATAAATTTGAAATGCCTTCTAACAGCTGTACTGTGTTATACAAGGAATATAATTTAATACAGTCAGGAAGTGTACCAAAGAAAACATCTATGTTTCCTGTGCAAGGGGCCTATGATTTGAAAGCAGCCCAAAGTTGATCTTTATCTGCCACTGGCCAGATGTATTTTCTTTGAATGTGGGTTTCAATGCTGTTTCAATGATGAGTTTTAAGGGCAGAGAAGTTTTAATGCCACGTCTGTTTTCATTGTGAGACTGCATTGCTTTGTTTAGCAGATGTCTATTAGTGTTTGTGCTGTAAAATGTAAAATAAAACCTTTAAATAAAATCCAAGTCATCGTAGAAGTAAAGCAGTATGCACATTACAGTGAGTATAAAAAATAAAAATAAAGTCACTACTTCGTGAGTACCTCTCCCTATAATAATCTGAACAATAAATAACAAAACAAGTATCGGGAGGGCACAGCAGCAGATAACAGTATCTCGCATAAGCTATCCAAGCACTAGGAATATTCCAGAGTTCTTGTATCACCAGCCAAAAAGTAATTTAGACGTAACTCTCTTCTCTATAGCCTTTCGGCACGGCAATAGCAATAATCCACAAGCAGTTTTCACTTCACAAGGGATGATTCAATTAAAACTCCTGCTCCATTCCATAAAGAGCTTTATTAATACATGAAATAGGCTAGCGCTTTCACCCATAGGCTTCCTCAGGCCATTAAAACTTAACAAATCTAATACCTTTATATACATTTTTCTTCCCGCTAACATTGAAGTCACTTCCTGCCATTACGCTAATTAGCACTAGCAGTGCGTACAAAAGACTTTCTAACTATAACATAATACATACTATCCTTGCTACACATGCATGAATATACTAATAATAATATTAATATTACGAATTTTAAATTTTTTTCTTAAAAGATCTTGTATTATGACATATTACACAATATAATTGCATAGTACTTATAACTGAACTCAGATATACAAAAGTTAAAAATTATTAATACAATAGGCTTGTAACTGAGCTCAGGTATATAAAAAATATAAAATGTTTGTATATAAAAGGACAAATAATTTCCATCTTAGTTTTATCATAAATCAATTTATATTTATACAAACAATTCTAAAATAAACATAATGTATATATACATACGTGTACTATACATAAAATTGAATAACTTATATGCATTTTTCAGCATCTTTCATACCTTGCTTTTAGACGGCAGAAAAAGAGAGCAGCCGACCAAGAGCACGTAGAACCAACTCTAAAGAAGATATGGCAAGGGACCAAAAATCCCTGATTTGGAACATATCTAAAAGGGAACTTTCTACAGATGAATGTATAGTCTTGGGGAAAGGCCTTACATTCATTCTATCCACTAAAAGTGATATAACAGAAACTATAGTTGATTTAAAGTTATTTACATGAAAAATACAATTAAAACTAGATTTTGGTAAGAATGAAAATGAGAGATACCCCTTTAGAAAACCTAGTACTTATATACCGAACCTGCATCCATTGATTGATGCATATTCTAAACTGGTTGAACAGGAATTATATGAACATGAAAAAAGGAATAGGGATAAAAGGTGGTTCAGAAATTTGAAATTTAAACAATGGAAGGCATTGAGAACACTGATGAATGATCAGAGTATAATGATAAGGCCGGCCGACCTATTGTCATTATGGATATGGAACAATATATTTTGAGCATGTGTAGTATGTTGGATAATGAGCAATACTACAGTAGGACTGGACTAAATAAGGTAGACAGAATTATTGAACAAGTATTTTTAATACTGAATGCATTATACAACCAAGGAAAGATAAATGAGAATTTGTTTAATTACTGTTTGGTTATTAATCCAACTTTACCATGTATACAAGGGGTTCCAAAGATTCACAAACACCCCTCGCACCCACCCATGCGACCTATTGTTGCAGGGAGAGGGTGGGTTACTGAACCTATATCCATATATTTAGAATCTGAACTTAGACCGGTGGTCAATAAATATTCACATATATTGAGGGATACTAAACAATTCTTAATTATGTTATATGATCAAATGTCAAAGGTACCTAGTGACAGAATTAATTGTCTAGTTACTTTGGACATTCAATCTCTTTTTACAACTATCCCTAATAAGGAGGGGATAGAATGCATTTGCAGATGCCTACATGTAGACCAATCACATACACATGCTTATATTGATGTGATATGTGATCTACTAGAATTAGTACTGTTTAATAATGTTTTTACATTTAATAGTCATGTATACATACAAAAAGATGACGTAGCTATGGCCACTTTGTGTGCCAATAGCTACGCCAGTCTTGTTATGGCAGACTGGGAGGAGAGGTACCTGTTTGAAATGGATGAATTTAAAGAAAAAGTAGAATTTTATACACGTTTTGTAGATGATCTCTTTTTCATCTGGAATTCAGAAGAGACAGAACTACATGAATTTTTGGGAAAGGTAAATTCATTTACACAGTATTTAAAATTTACTATGGTAGCATCTGAGAATTTTATTTCATATCTGGATGTATATGTGGAAAAGTTATCAAGTGGGCTCCTTAACACTGGAGTATACAGAAAAAGTTGTTACAGGAACTCACTATTGCATAGGAATAGTATGCATCCAGAATTTATTTTTAAAAATATAGTTAGAGGACAAGCAATGAGAGTATCATGCCTGAACTCTACTAAAACTGGATATAGGAATGAATTAGGCAATTTGAAGCAGCAATTATTGGATAGATCATATAAGCTAGAGGAAGTAAATGAAGAACTTCGAAAAGTGGATGAAATGAGAGAAAATGTAGCATATCCATAGTTTGCTGATAGGGGTGCAAATATTCAATTTGTAGATATTGAAAATGATAAAGATAAAAACAATAGAAATGGTAAACCTGAAGAGGCTAGGGTATTGATATACCACACTCAGGATGTAACAGGTATAAGAGAAGCATACCAAAAATATTGGGGGATACTGACAGTGGACCCCAGAATATTAGATGTGGTAGGTGGTCATCCCAAATTTCTGTATAAAAATAAAATTAATTTAAAATGAATTTATACAGAATGTTATGTGGCCCAAATAGAGTGGGCAATGGGTATCAAAATAGCTTAATTGGTGTAACTAAACCCTGCCAGAAATGTAGATATTGTACATCTAGTTATGAAACAGGAAGGTTTACACATCCCACCACTCAAAAATATTATACATTTTCAGCACATGCTACATGTAATACGGCCCACGTCGTCTATCTTGCTAATTGCAGAAGTTGTTCTGCATTTTACGTGGGTAAAATGGATAGACGACTAAAGGACCGTATTAGAGAACATCTATATAATATAAAAATAAAATCATATAATAATGCTCTATCCAAACATATACTTGAGACATCCACGGATCATAAATTTAAGTTTATGGTTATACAGAATAACCATGTAACTATTAGACGCGGGGATGTAACAAACAGAACTGAGCAAAATGAGAAGAAATGGATTATAAGATTAAGAGCCAATCACCCACCGGGGCTAAATGATAGGATTCCTATCAAGCCAGTGTTAAAGGCCAGAAAATTATGAATTAATGAATTAATATTGTATTTAATGGAATGAATGCAAGGTATGAAAGATGCTGAAAAATGCATATAAGTTATTCAATTTTATGTATAGTACACGTATGTATATATAAAACTAGTCATAATTGTTGGAGATGTGATGAGAGTCTCAGTGCAGATTGGATACATATGTGCCTTGAATGTAAAATGATTGTAAAATCTCTAAATTTCAGCCAAAAAGGAACAAAGGCATTGTGGACAGACAATGCATAATTACAGATACACTTTTACTACTCAATGCCCCAATACCAGATTGCATACCAAAGTCACAAATACATATTTTATGGTCCATCTTGGCAATAGCAAGGAATGTTATTACTTCAAATTGGAAAAGTAAAGTGACTGTCTCTTTTACTGAGTTTATACTATTGGCCAAGACAGTATGTAACAGAGAACTTGAAACTCTTTACTATAGAACAACAAGAATGACCCACAGAAAGTTATCTTGGTTGGAATTAAAAAAAATATTAGACAAAATGTAATATGTTGAACAAAGCTGTTTCAGTTATGAGCATTTTGTATATAATTGTACATAGTTGAGTATTTAATGTCATGTTAATGAATAATTATCTGTATAATGTAATAATTTCTTGATCTATGAAAATCAATAAAACAGTGTTATATAAAAAAAGAAATACTGCAGTATGCTCAGAGAGAAGGAGCAACAAGCAGAAAATTAAAAAGCTTAAAAGCTTATGGGTACGGTTTGCATATATATATATATATCTATATATCTATATATCTATATATATATATATATATATATATATATATATATATATATATATATATATATATCACACACACACACACACTCACACACATATATACATGCATGCATACACATATTCACCTATAATATCAAACTTGCAAAAGTTTGAAAATGAAGGAAGCTGTTCGTACAGATCGCAGAAAAGTAGAGAGTAGAATTTTGCCCTTTTCCTACTGTAATGGGATTGAGGAATTGCTATCTATAAGTAATGGGGGTGAGGAGTTCAAGGGGTCTTGCACCCCCCACTCCCCAAAAAGATGATTTCTGTTTTGTTTTGTTTTGCTTCTCTTCTATATGTGTTTGATATTTTCATCTTTATTGATTGATATTATGTTGCGTGAATGGGCGTACCTTCGTTGAAGGTTGTGCGTCAGGCCTGGCAAGCCGGTACGTAAAAATCAACTGCCAATCATTAGTGGACCAGTGTTCCGCTGTGGCAACCCCTAACCGGGAAAAAGCCAAAAGACACAAACAAACAAATTGATTGATATTATGTGACCCAAAATTTTGTGTTTTTGATGTTTTAGTTTCTATGTTGGGCCCTTAATTTATTGTATCTTTTATTAGCTCTCTTCTGAATGTGAAGCTATGGTTATAAATTTATTTGGGTTTTACAGTATCCATTGTTATTTTTCTGAGCTCTTAGTGGATTATTAACATTGCACATCTAATTCTATGTTGTAGTCAATTTTCAGACTGGAAACAAAAAGCCAGCTTTGGCGGGTTTTGTGAGATGTAACTGGAGCTTGTGGTAATTAACCCAACCCCTCTGGTATTTTACATTATACAAGCAGTCAGACATCTTACTCTTGGGACTGCTGGAAGCTTACAGGCTTGAAAACAAAGCATATGGACTACATGCTGCATTCAGAGAAGTACGTTTAAAACTAGGTTTACAATATTGCACTTATTTTACCTTTTAAACCAGTTGTGTGCGTTGTGTCTGTTCTTATCTAAAGTTAAAGCTATTCATTTATGGTATTTTTGAAGTCTGCAGTGCTTTTTGGTTTCTATTGTGGGCCTAAATGTTCTGACTGGACACTCATTTTATTGCATTTTGACTAGCTCTCTTCTGAATGTAGTTTTTTTTCCTTGGAAGCCTTTGAGCTGCCTACCACTACTGTATTGGTGACTGTAAGAAGCTCCTCCAAGTCATATCTCCTCTGCTCTTCTTACTGGTTACTCACAGAAGAAACTGAGAAGGCAATTTCTTACACTGTTAATGTACATTGAAATAGTCTTAAAGTGTGTGTGTGTGTGTGTGTGTGTGTGTGTGTGTGTGTGTGTGTGTGTGTGTGTGTGTGTGTGTGTGTGTGTGTTTTCCTCATTGCTGGCTTGTCTGCCTTAGAATCAGCTTGTTATTACTTGTAGCTAGTTGTCAGATTTCTGGTACCTTTGTACTTTTGGCTAACTAAAGTGTGCTTTTACATTAAGAAGACTACAGATTTCTGGTACCTTTGCACTTTTGGCTAACTAAAGTGTGCTTTTACATTAAGTAGACTAGGCCTGCTATTCTAGTGGAATTAGTAAAGTAACCTGGCCAGACCAAGTTGGGAAACATACAGGGAGGATTAAAGTGAAATGGTTTCATTAGCTAGAGGACTTTTTATGGACTTAGTTGCGTACTGTTAATCTGCACTTGAGAGCTACTTTTACTCTGCTTTTATATTAAAAAGTTCCAGGATAATCCAACTTGAGGCAGAAGGTGTTTACCTGGTCTCTCTGAGCTAGGAAGCATTCCAGGGAGCTGAAAGTATTGAGTACATGGAAGTTAGTTTTCAGATGTTTCTGTCTGGTATAAATTAGGAACTTTTTCACAGAGCTGTTAACCACACAGTTATGGTTAGCAGTTCCCTGTATAGAAGCAAACCAATAAAGCTGGTACTTAGGACTTGAACCTGTAGCACAGAAAATCTTTGCATGGAGATAAGCTTACAGCAATTAGCTAGTGCATCAAATAGCATTAATATCAGATCATAACGCTATCTATAATCTAGCCTTAACCCAAGACACCACTAAGGTGACCTTTGTTAAACCAAGTCCCTAAACCATAATAGCCCAACCTTAATTCCTGACAACATGGATTTGCAATTGTCTAATGTCTCTTTGGCCAACTTGATACATATTGGGCAACCCAAGACAATATAGCAATTGACTCATGTACTCAAGACAACCTTTCAACCTTTAAAGAAACTAACATATTATGTGAGTGATGTACTACTTCCTTAGAGGTAAAACTCTTGCTTACAAACAGTGCTGTCAAGAACACGTAGTACATCCTTCATACATACCGCTCATCACAAGCATAGACCCTTTTATTCTGAGGAACCTAAAAGAAACTTCTCCATGCCACAAAGACCTCTTAAGCCATCAAAGAGTAAAACCTATCCTTAGCAATCACTAAAGATCACATCAAATGCAATGTCGAACCACTCAAAAACCTACACTCAGTGATCTCCCAAAATAAAACCCATAAGGTAAGCAAACATTTTACCTTAAACTCTTGCCATAGGGGTTCTATTGTATGATACACAGATGCCCCTCTCATCAGGCTGGACAAGGAGAAGATAATGGCTAGTTGTCTGTCAGGATCAAGGATCTGCAATATCATGCATGCACTCAAGTCACTGTACCACAGGTACCAATATGATTCCATCATCTTGGGAATGTAACGTGTTGGGGTTTAGTACTGCATGTGGAGTAGAGGGGCTCTTGGCAAAAAGCACATAGAGATGTAAAACTGCAGGGCGAGGGTCAAAACCATGATGGATGCTCGGCTTAGGTTATGAGGCCACAGAGTAATCTGGTTTCCCATGCAAGCCAGGGGTTGCATGTAGCAGGCATTCTCGATGCAAGCACGGAGTGGCTTTAATCAGGGGAGGAGGATTCCTTTAACCTGCGTTTGAGTTTTATGTCATATCCTTCAGAAAATTAGTGCTAACACAAAGCCTGTTATTCTAGCCACTTTCTAAGTTTATAAGAACAATATTTAAATGTGTCAATAATTTTTGTGCGTTTGTCCCCCCCCCCCCCTTATGTAAGGGTTTGTTCAAATTTTTGCGCTAAGAGGTTTAGTGGTAGGTTTATTTGGTCAGAGTCTGGCAAATGCTGTTTCTAAAGGGGTCAGCTGAATGGCTTGATGACGTTACTCCTTGTGTTCCCTTGGAGGGTTTAAAATAAATAAATAACATACACTCAGGCAGTTAACATTTGAGGGGAGAGGGAGGATCGAGGTTGTCCAATATAGCAGAGATCTGATTTGTATTTTCGTTTAAGCAGACTGTTTGTTCTTTGGAACTCACCTAGGGTCCTCATTGCAAGGGATTAATATTTTCCATTTGCTGGAGTGGTGGGTGATAAGAGGGAAACTATTTGTTGGTCGCAGGTGTTACTGCAGAAGGTGTGTATTCAATGGAGAGAGCATCTGTCAGTGCAGGTTACAATGCTTCCCTTTGCCTTATTTTTCTGGCGTTGTCCCTGGGGTGGACTTGTGTGGTTGTTTGCTGCTTGCTTTTGCTCTGGCTACACAGCTGAGCTCTGGTAGTGACAGATAACAGGGAGGAAAGTGTTTGCAACAGTCTTATGTTCATCAGTCTGGGTTAGATGTGGCACTACTGCATGTTTGTGGTTGAGGGTGCATTGTTTTTTTTGTTGGTCACAGGGTTCTCTTTCTGATGGTGGATGGGTATGGAGTGAGGACTGTTTTACTGAACTGGCCAGTTCAGGGTTGTGGCTTCTCTCCTTGTTTGCCCCTTTGGGGTACCATTTCCAGCGTTGTTGCAGGTCTGGTCAATTAGGTTGCGTTTTGTTTGCTGTTTTTTTTCATGGTATGGGGAAGCTAGTATGACATTTGAATTGTGGCTCTTTATGAGACTGGAGCAGTTTTATCAGAATGATGAGGATAGTTGGCTGAGCATCATGGCTGAGTTTGGGTGGATGTGTAATTGGGCATATGCCTATTTTGAACCCCCTTTTAGATTTTGTAGGTCAAGTGCATGCTTGGAATAAATGCATGCTTCTCAACCATACAGATTTTGCAAAATGTTTGGATTGGTGTTTTTTTTTTTTGTTTGTTTGCTTTTTTTTTTTTAAGACTGGGGCCTTGACTGAGGTTTGGCATTTGAAACATTTGTTGATTAAACTGTTTTCTTTTGCAGATTGTGGAGGTACGGAATTGAGTAGGCTGCAGTTGGTGACCTGAAGGAAGAGGATTCAGAAGTGATGGAGCCTGTTTCGATGGATGCCCCGGTCCCTTGGGTGTGGACAATGAGGTCAGAGATGGGGGAGCACTGAGGGAGCAGCAGTCAGTGCCCTGATGAAATGGCTTTGAAAGGTAATGGATTCTTCTTGTGTGGTTTTGATTGTTGGAGTGGTTTACAGTGGAGTTGCAGGGGAAGGTATGTTTGAGGCAAGGTAATGCAGGGCTGGGGGTTGTTTATATGAAGTTTGGGATTTACAGGTGGGGTTGAATCACAACAATCACAGCAGCATAGGAAGCTATGAGGTTAATGGCTTTAGTGCCCTTGTAGGCTAGTCAAGTTCAATTTCTTATTTCCACATACTGCTCCTACTGTCCTTCAGGAGACATGGGTGGAATGCTGGGGGTGAATCATCCAGTTGTTTGGTAGAGGAATAAAGAGGCTTATATATATATCTATCAGGTGGGTGTTTTATTTCAAGCATGTTTTTCAGGGAGTTATTGGTTTCTGAAGTTGCATGTCAGCCAGTTTAAGTGGGTTGCTTGGGTAGAAGTTAATAAGTTGCTGTAGTTTACCATTGTGTTGCCTTTGGATTAATTCACTGGGATGGACCTTGGGGCAGATGGATAGTGGATGGTTATGGGGATCTGCATTTTTGTTTACACATTTTATAGGAGGTGTTGGGTTTGGAGGTGCATAATTTGGGGGGTTGTTTGTGGTATGGTGGATGATAGGATGGAGGGACAACCGGGGATGCTGAGTATTTGGAGTTTCAATTTAACATCGTGGAGGTTTAGCGGGTATTGGAGATTAAGGTTCACTTCAGTTGTGTAATATGTCAGTGGGATGGGTTGTGTTATCTGTTTGCAGAGGTGTGTCACGTTGCATTAAGGCTAAAGACTTGCTGCAGGACTTTGGGGCACCTCTTTAGAAGTCAAACATAAGGTAGGGTGAGGCTAGCTTACTTAGGTATGGGTCACAGTGCACAGTGGGAGGAATTTTGATGGAGAAAGATTTACTTATTTGCCAGGCTTGGTAGCAAGGTAAAGCAGTTCTGTCAGTTAGGAGAATGTAGCTATGACTGCTTCAGTTGCATGAATGACAAGGTTAAGGGAATTCATGGGTTTTGTTGCAGGGATTGCTGTTGGGATATGGAGTTCAGAGGGTTACAGTTTCTGTGGCATTTATGTTATGGCTGTATTTAGTCATTCCAAAATTGTTGAGGGCAACAGGCTAGGATAGTCGTTATGTGCTACGCTTGTACTGGATAGTTGGAGGGATGGCAGGATTGCTTTTGGACTTTATTATGTAAGGCTGCTGTTAGGATGATCGTAGGCAATTGTTCTTGGGTGGTTTCACGTGGCATTGGGTAATGTTGCCTAAGACAGGTAATGTCCCAGGGCTCATTATGAGTTTAATATTTGTAGTTGGAATGAGTATGAAGTTAATATACAGAAGTTATGCAAAGATGTTGTTACTATTTTACTATTGGAAAGGGATCATTGGGTTTAACTGTTAGTTAAGTGGTGTCTTTCTGTGCTCAAATGACAGAGCTTTTAGGGTTGCTGATTAGGAATCAAGTTGGGTTTAGAGAAGATGGGTACACTGACTGATGTTTGGCTGAACCACCCCTCCCCTTTGTATGGGTGGTTTGGTTGCTGAAATTCTAGTAGGAGATAGGTGGAACATCCTGGTCAGGCTGGTGGGCAGAAAAGAGGGACAGGCTTGCCCTCTTCTGTTCCCCCTCTGGTGGATGTTCCTTTCAATGATCTGGGGAAAAGAAAGTGAGCAGTTGGAGGCTGCTTGATAAATAAATAAGTGGAGGTGAGAACACTGCTTATTACTTTGGATGTTTAATTCAATAAATGGTATTTGAAGTGAGTGGTGGGATGCTGTTTCATAAGTAAAGTAAGTGAGTGGTGGTATGGACGCTGCTTACTGGGTCAGGATGAGTGAGGTCACACTGTCCTGACTTATTATAAATGGTATATGAAGTGAGTATTGGGACGCTGCTTCAAAAGTAAAGTAAGTGAGTGGCGGTATAGACGCTACTTACTGGGTCAGGATGAGTGAGGTCATGCTATCCTGATTCAAATTACATGGATGTTTATGCTGTGATTAAAATCATCAATATTATGTTCAGTTGTAATTAATTAATATTGGTTATCAAAGCTATGTTATGTAAGTTTAATAAAAGTCATCACATGTCATTTGGTGTGATGTGTTTATTGAAGGGGACTGGGACAAATGAGGCTTGGTAGCAAACCAATGTGTCCAGGAACATCTTCAGAAGGAGGTTAGATAAATATATTAGTGGGAGTTAAGAGGGTGTGGGGATGAAAGTGTTAAATGGGAAAGAGAGATGGTTGGGAGGAAATGAGGTAAGGGTGGGGAGGGGCTTAAGAGGCTTAGGCAAGTGTAGCTGGGTAAGGAATCACATTTTGGCGTGAACTTGCTACCTGCCCTCCCTCCCCCTTTTTTTGGTGGATTGATGGGGATTGTGGTTATTTATCAGTCTGGGTAGGGTGGAAAAGAAGGACAGGCTTGCTCTCTTCTGTTCCCCCACTGGTGCTTGCTGGATGTTCTTTTCAATGAGTTGAGGAAAAGAAAGTGAGCAGTTGGAGGCTGCTTGATAAACAAACAAATGGAGGTAAGGACACTGCTTATTTAGTTGGAGGTTTAATACAATAAATGGTATTTGAAGTGAGTGGTGGGACACTGCTTCATAAGTAAAGTAAGTGAGTGGAGGTATGGATGCTGTTTACTGGGTCAGGATGAGTAGGTACGCTGTCCTGACTTATTTGGTTGGATGTGTAATTCATTAAATGGTTTATGAAGTGAGTGGTAGGAAGTGAGTGGTGGGATGCTACTTCATAAGTAGTGAGTGGCGGTATGGACACTGCTTACTGGGTCAGGATGAATGAGTTTACGCTGTCCTGATTAACATTACATAGATGTTTATACTGTGATTAAAATAACCTATACTATGTTCAGTTGTAATTAATAAATATTGGTTATCAAAGATATGTTATGGAGTTTAATAAAGGTCATCAAACATCATTCGGTGTGATGTGTTTATTGAAGGGGACCGGGACAGCTGGTTTAGTTTCTGGTGTCACGCCATGGAATCCAATATCTATCGACATGGGAGGACATGGATAATAGACAAAGGTACTTTGATGAAGATGGTATTCACCTGCCCCCCCTGGGATATCGGCTATAGGATAAAACATTACCCACCCCTATAGTGCCTTTAGTCAATGTCAAAACAACAAAACTACCAACACCAATATTTGAATGGAAAGTTGCAACAGTTGCACTTCTTCATAAGATGGACCACCAACTGACCCTGGCAACTACAGATCCATCATTAGACAAGTCTGATATGCAAGACTATGGAATGAATTATCATGGAAATGATCAACAAGGGCACTGGCAAACTACAGGCACTAGACCCATTGCACGTTGGCTTTGTTAAGGGCGGGTCTTGATTACTCAGTCTGGCAGACTTCTTCAAGAGGGCAACCAAGGCTATGGATGAGGGAAAATGGTACATACTGCCTACCTTAACCTGGCAAAGGCATTTCATACAATACCCCACTCAGGTACCACTGACAAACTCTCAGAACTAGGTATATACTCCTATATAATTCAATGGATTCTTGGCTGACTTACAGAAAGGACCCATGAAGTCATGATGAGTGAGACAACCTGCACCAGGAAACTGGTCACCAATGGAGCATGCAAGGACTCCTTGTTGGGCCTGCTTCTGTTTGGCATCTACTTCTAAGAAGTAAGGCTAATGTCAAAGGCCTTAGGCTCAAAAATTTTAAGATGACTATACATTAACTATGATAGACCCCCCCCCCCCACACACAACAGCAACATCCTACAAGATGGTCTAACACAAACAAATGAGTAGTGCTAAAGCCATTTATTAAAGCTCAATGTGAAAAAATGTATTATAGTGCCCTTTGGGAAATCATCCATCCAAGTAATTACTCCATTGATAAAACACCCAGTAGTTACAGATCTGGAAGCATTTGGAGACAATAATCTGGCCTTCAACCAACATATATACAAGACAGTAAGAAAATCATTCTATATGGCCCAATTTATAAGCAAGGCTATGGTATTTAGGTCCAAGGAAGTTGTAATACCACTCTTCTCAGCCCCTATCATGCCTATTATTGAATACAATACCCCTTTGGTACGTGCCTAATCAGGCACTTGCAACAGTTGGAATGTCCTCAGAGGTTCCTCACCTGAGGAATCCTGGGTATGAATACCCTCTCCTACATAGATCACCTTAAGGACCTCTCTCTGTACTCAGTCTCCTACAGGTTACTGAGAGATGATCAATGCCTAGCATATAAGGCATTTTCAGATCTAACTCTGATAGATCTCTTGCACATCCACAAAACAAACTGCACCAGAAATACTAGATCCAAGGACGTGTACTTTCCCTATGACATAAATTAAACATGCTGGAGAGACCAATATGTGTCAGAAAGGGATCCCTGTACCAGGGAATAAGCTCCTCATCTATGCGAAGGACAATTCATCTCTGACGCCATTCAAAAGAAATCTTGATCATTGGATGGGAATTGGAAATTCTCCCCCAGTCTGGCCCCCATGCCACTGGATGGACAGAGGTTAACAGTAAGTAAATTAATCTCCCAAAACATTATCCTCCCCACATAACCCTTACCTTCCCCTTTACTAATACACCCCACTATATAGACATCCAAGGAGCTTGGGAACAAAATTGGGTTGGGTTGCATAGGTTCATAGGTTGGTACTAGGCTATCGGCCCTAGGGCCTATACAAGCCTAGCCATAAAAATTCCCTAGCTATTTCTTCCCACACTATTTACTTCCCTGGACCCCTGCCCTGCGTCTAATGAGGGATGAGTACAGTGGGACAATGACCTCCTTTTTTCTGGATGAGAAGCCCTTAGTGATGAGGTGTGCCACATAGAAGGATTTCCTGACTGTTGTGGCGATGTGGTTATTGAAGGTGAGACCACTGTCCACCTGTGTCCCTTAGTCTCTTATCACACTTTCAGTGTTTAGTGTACTGCCACCTATGTGGAAATTCACGGGTACATGTTTTTTCCCAGAGGGGATAACTATACATTTCTAGGCATTGAGCTTGATCCCATGGCTCTGTCACCATGCATCTGTTTCTGTAAGGCCCTTTTGTAGTGTATCCACAACATTCTGGGATTCAATAATGGCTGCCAGTTTGCAGTCATCTGCGACCTTTGTTAGCTAGAGTCCCTTAGTGTTGGCCTGTACTTCAGAGAAGTAGATGCCAAACAAGAGAGGTCACATGACTGAACCCTGAGGTACTCCACTTGTCACTTGTCTGGAGTTGGCTACTTTTACAGTGTGGGTTCTGTCAGTAAGCCAGTTGGCAACCCATCAAGTGACGTAGAGATTAATGCCCAGCTTAGTAAGTTTATCTATGATTCCAGAGTGGGGGATGGTGTCAAAGGCCTAGGCGAGGTCCAGATAGGCTGTGTGGACTACCTTACCCTCGTCCACGGCTCTGGAGACTGATTCGAAAAAGTCAATCAGGTTCAGGAGACAAAATTGGCCCTTCACGAACCCAAACTGGATAGGGTCCAATGTTTGAAGGTTGCCAATGTCTTTGTTTATAACTTCCATGATAATACGTTCCATGGCCTTGCAGATCAGGGTCATCAGACTGATGGAGCGGTAGCTCCTGGGATCCAAGGTGGATTCCCCCTTGTGAAGTGGGATAACTGTAGCTGTGTGCCATTCAGTGGGCATGAAGCCTAAGGTGAGGGTATGATTAAACATGACACTTAGGTGAGGTGCCAGTTCATTTTGTAGTTTATGTAGTACACAGCCCGAGATGTCATCTGGTCCCATGGATGCTGTATTTTTAGCTTTGGAGAGTGCGTTTTTTACCTGTGTGGCCATTATTACTGGAATTTGGCAATCTTCCGGCATTTAGATGGGCCATTTAAGGGGTGAAAGGGGGGTGAAGTTGGCACTGAATCGATCTGCCAGGATATTGGCAATATTCTTGGGATTAGTATATTTAATGTCATTCTGTTGCAGCTCAGAGCAGGTCTGAGCATTGCCATTTAGATTCTTGACATAGTTATAGAATGCCTTGTGGTTGTCTTTGGAATCTTTGGCAATTTTATTTTCGTAACTAGCTTTGGAGGATTTTATGAGGGATCTCAGCTTCTTACTGAGTCTGGTATGGGAGTTTTTTTGCATCCTGGGATTTTCCTCTTTTCTGCAACAGTTTCTTCCTTTTGTTGTAAAGTTTGTTTATGGCAGGGGCCACCAGACCGGCTTCCTTTTTTTGGGGGAGTGCATCTTGGTTCTATTTCAGATGGCACGATTCATGCACGAGTGAGTGTGCTCGTACAGTGCCTTAGTGTAAGACTCAGCAGACAAACTTTCAGTTCCCGTCTGCATGGGTGTTATGAAGTTTGTAACTTCTGACTTCAGTAGCATAAAGTTGGCTTTGGAGAAGTTTTTTTTATGGAGGTTTCCTTACTGGCGGGTGGGGTGGGATGTGGATGTTATGGGTGATTGGCTTATAGTCAGACCTGACCAACGAGGGAGTGACCATAGGTGTGGAGCATCGATTTCTCATGTTGGTAATGACCAGGTCTAGGATACTGGAGCCCCTGGTGGGACTATGGATTAGTTGATCCAGGGCATTGGAATTTATGACTACCAAGAACCGTTGGGCAAAGGTGTTGGTACATGAGTAGTTTTCTCAGTTAATAGCAGGGTAGTTGAAATCACCCAATATTAGGGTGTTTGGTTGTATATTAATATTTTCAAGTATGTTTAGAAAGGTGTAGTGAGAATCTTGGGGCATGACGGAGGATCTATGGCAAGCTACAATTTGGATTGCAGTCTTACCTAGTGTTAGTTGCACGTGGAGAATTTCAGATGCATTGTGTTGGGCAACTAACCTGATGGTGTGAATATCCTTGGCGAATATGGACACTCCTCCACCTTTAGTGTTTCGATCCTGGTTTGGTGGCCGAAAAGTGTGGTAAGAGTTGTAGCCTGGTATTGCAGGGGTGCTCTCTGGAGTCTTGAACCAGGTCTGTTACTGCACAGATATCGATGTTCTCCATTTTTAGGAGTGCCTCGAGAGAGTGCATTTTGAGGTTTAGACTTCTAGAATTGAGTAGCATTACCTTCAGATTTTGCATGCTTGTATCTGTTACAGCATGGCTAAGCTAGTAAAGAGTCTGGTGGTCATTAGCCTAATATAAGCCTATGAACCTATATAAGTGAAGCATATATGTGTATATAGATAAAAAGATATAGCTATATAGAGATATAGTTATATATACTCACAGACAGACATGAGTGCGTGCGCACATGCACACGCACACACACACACACACACACACACACA
Source organism: Protopterus annectens (assembly GCF_019279795.1). Classification (NCBI taxonomy): domain Eukaryota; kingdom Metazoa; phylum Chordata; order Ceratodontiformes; family Protopteridae; genus Protopterus; species Protopterus annectens. The sequence goes on along the minus strand of NC_056733.1, from coordinate 1,842,955,804 downwards.
CACACACACACACACACACACACACACACACACGCGCGCGCGTGCATGCACACGCACACACACACACACACACACACACACACACACACACACACACACACACATTTTCATACATATATTGTATGCCTGTGTAGATAAAGATATAGAAATAGATATAGCTACAGATATAGATATAAATACATGTATATATAAATATTTTTGACTGGGCCTATCTGTGTGTGCGTGAATAAAAGTGTGTAAATCAAACCCAACTGTTCACCTGTTAGACTCCTGTAAAAATCCAGCAGGACCAGCTCGAATGTCACAATGATGGGGGAGGGGATGTGAATTTAATATGTGTACCAATAACACTTTGTTTTACAGCACAATAAACCACTCCCATGCCTGATAAAAAGTATATATATATTTAGAAAGCTTGTGAGGAAATTATTACTCAATTTTTGTTTTACTTGGATCGCTTGTCTGTGTACTTAATAAAGGATTTTCGACTGGAAACAGACTGCCTCCCTTGCTTGGATTACTTTCGAATACTTAGTAATGCTGTACAATTATATATTTTCTATTATTACTTTTTGTTTTGTTTTGACTTAAGACGAGTTTACGTTCGCTACTTCTACTACTATTGTCTGATCTGATTAATATACAGTGATTAACTAGAAATATATGGACTGAAAATCTTCCACACAGAGAAGTTTCTTACACTGTTTTGACTTCATCATTTACTGACCAAGAGTTATAATTTTGCTTCACTTTAAAAGTTGAAAATATATCTACATTCCATTCTGTAATTCATCAATCATTTTTTTTAATTCCTGTGCTATAATACATTAATTTATGTTAATTAAAAATAAATGCAAAAAAGGGGACACAAATGAACTGGTGATTTTGCTGAAATAGTTTAACTAATGGGTGGTGCTGCGGTAGCGTTGTCGCCTCACAGTAAGACACTGTCCGGTTCGATTCTCAGCTAGAGCGTCTTCTGCGTGGAGACATGCGTGAATGGGCATACCTTTGTTGAAGGTTGTGCATCAGGGCTGGTAACTCGGCACGTAAAAATCAACTACCAATCATTAGTGGACCGGCGTTCCGCTGTGGCGACCCCTAACCGGGAAAAGCCGAAAGACACAAACAAATGACTCAGTAAACAATATTTAAAATGCAAGGCATATTTGATACATGTGACAATGAACATAAATGAAGGTTAAGAGACCTAATGCACTAATATTTACTAGTAACCGTCTAGTGATTCTGATTATTCACTGCCCCATATTTAATCTCAGGACCTCATCAGCACATGGGTATGCTGTGTACTGGAACATTCCATAACCAAGAGAAACAAGATTAAACATTACATATAACCTTGGTAGCAGTTTATAACTCAAATACACATAATCCGCATAAGGTCACTGAAGATGACTGCATTCCAGAATACAAGCTGAATTACCCAAGGTCCTTCATTGTGATGGGTATCTACTGCCATTGATGCCATAAGATTAACTGGTACAATCTGGCACTGAATAATATACATAGTGTCTTGACAGCACACTTGGCTGATACTAGTAAATGCTGTAGTGCTTTCATCTCACAGAAACAAACTGCATCAACTAGAAATTATATATCCTTCCATTGACCTGGTTCCTGGGTAAGAATTTTCATTCTTCAGATGACCTTTCGGATGTCAGATGACCTTTGGGATGCCGTACTAAAAAGCAGCACTTGTACTAACGACTTGAAGGTCTAGGTAAAACACCAAGCTTTTACAGTACCTGAGCACTTCTTTTATAAACAGAAAGGCATTAACTTGTTTAAATGAATAAATGGTTATTCTGTTCAGTTTCTATTAATCTTACTCTTTCCATTAGTAAACAATAACTATTTGCTGATTCTTCAGTTAAAACATTTTTGTCACAGGATTTTTATGATACATTTAGCCTCTAGTTACTTAAGTACATAGTGCTTGTCTAAAGTACTTTCGCCTTTTAGAAAAAAAGGAGGGTATCTTTTTTAACAATAAAAGCCAAACTTTTCTGACATTGTTTCTTTCATCACTGTCAAAAAGAACAGTTTAAAATTTGAAAAATGTCTTATATAGACAAACCTAGTATTTCATTGCATCTACTTTTAATTATTATAAAATTATTAGTCTTTCACTGAAACCTTGCTTCTTGGCAGATATACTTTACATGTTTCACTTAACCCCAAATATGCTTGCATTTAAAATATACATTGAAATTTATTTTGATGTATAGATAATTCATTTATGAACATCAGCCAGTCTTTAATTTCCAGTAACCCTTTTATAACTTTTCAGTAAGAAGCCAAGTTTATTCCCATAAGCCTTAATATATGTAGCTAGGTTGTCAGCATGCCTTTTCTAACATTACTGAGATATGAGGTTCTCCCTAAAATCACACGTAAAACATGATGTGGGTTTCGTCACCTAAAATTCAGATCATCATCAATCCGCATTTTCCCATTTTTTACATGGGGTCAGATTGTTGTGCCAACAGCCACCATATCTTATGATTCAATGCCACTCTCCTATTTTCTTTGACAGCCATGCCTGACGGTCATAGGTCTTCTCTCATATAATCCAGCCATCTCTTTGCTGGACTCCCTCATTTACTCTTGCCTTCTTCCTGTCTGCCCAAATCTTATTCACCAGATCGTCTTCTGCTTTTCTGCACATGTGCCCAAACCAATGCAATCTGTTCTATTTGATCAATTCTGCAACTGGAGCTACTTTGTTTTCTGCTCTTATGTCCTCATATCTTTGTCAGTCCCACAGTGTGCATCTTATCACCCAGCTCAGGCACTTCATATCCATCACCTCTAGCTTCCTCAAATGCGCTGCTTTTACTGCCCAGGATTTCGTACGGTACAGTAGTGCCATTCTCAACACTGTTTACTACCCATTATTTTTTCTGCCTTTTTGGCATTCTTCTGCCATACACTATCCCTGACACTCTGTGCCAGTTGGTTACACCCCTCTGATTCCAGCTTTGACTTCCTCATTCAGGCTTCCCTTCTCCTCAAGCACCACTCCCAGATACTTGAAGCTGTTAACCTGTTCTAGTATGTTCCCTTCTATCTCAATTTTCAGCTTCTTCTAATTTCCCCTATTTGCTGCTGTTTCATCCAATATGCCTTCAGTCTTGCATTCCATTCCCTCATCCTTTGCTAAACCTAAAATTCTGAATATTTACTGTATTAAATAAATCAATACTTTTGTGTAGCAATTGAAAGTGTCATGTGGAATATAACTGAGAGGATTGTACCATCCTTTTATAGAAACACTGACATGAACTGGATGAATATTATGTCAAAATGATGGTACAATAGCGAGACAATATTAGGCACACCATTTACATTACATGCTAAGAATAGTTAGCTGGGCAGATCGGGCAGATGGCTTACAAAAGTAGATTTTGCTGAATAATTTGAAAAAGAGCAGAAATTGTTGAATGGCATTACAACACAGTCAAAAGTGGGGAAACAAGTACGTAGACTCTGGCTCTTTGTCTGATGAAGCTTTGCCTTACTTACTGATTTATATATTTTCTTGTTCTTCTAAAAGTCTGCTAATATTATACTTCTGCAAAGAATAAATGCATAGAAAGCAACTTATATGTCATACAAACTTTAAGAAAGAATAAAGGCACACATTTTTGCCTCGCATTGAAAAATTTAAATAATATTCTCTACAGTTAGTGTACGTTTAGTTTGAATTTTATCTCTATGTTAGCCAGGTGAACCAACGTTCTATTCAAAACAAAGATTGATACAGGTTGACAGTGCCTTTAAATTCTACAAATATAACATCTTAAATATGTATTTAGTGACTAAAAAGTCTTGCATCACCTAGAATTTTTTTTTATCAATTTCAGGCTTTTTTGGTGCTTTTTAAAAATTGCTTTATAAAAAAGTAGGGATAATATTCTGAACCTGGATAACAGGAATTTAACTAGCAGGTCCTGCTATAATAGTCTCACACAAGAGTAAGGTGGCATTTTCAGCAATTAATATCGAGTCCCTTTTATCATGTAAATTACAACCCTGTCCATGTGTTTGGAATGCTGAGAAATTTCTTTCTCAGTATGGTGTGGCATTTAGGAAACCAAATGTGTTTGATTATTATTATTTTTTTTACTGTGGATAGAGGGTATCTTGTCAACATCCATCAGATATGTTTTTTTGCGAACCCTATGAAATGTATGTTTATTTTACTCCATTTTCAAATGACAATGGAAATTCTCAGTAAGGTTATTTGTAGGAAAATGTAGCTTCTTTCAGGATGATAAAATATAAATTTGTTAGGTTATCCCAATACCAAGTCTTATGCTGACAGCAAAATTCATATCTCCAGCAGTTTATTATGGCCTCTGGGTCATATATTCAAATGTTCCAAGAATTAAAAATGGTTTATGTATATCTATCCAGGTAATCGTTTTAAATTTAGAACTACAAGCACTAAAATAAGGTTCCATAACAATGTACAAATGTTTTATCCAAAAGTTATGATTTAAATAGATTATTAGAATTCATAATTCCTATTTCCCCCAGTCTATCACTCCTGCCCATGACACCAATTTCATCAACAGTACTCTAGGTCAGGTTACAAATTTGAGTGGCAGATGAGATAAGGAGATCTGTAATGTATTCAAAGCTTACAGACTGAAAGCTCATTCCAATAAGCTAAACATCTTTTTTTCATCATAAGAACATTGATAAAACATTCACAAAAATAAATTAAAACAATGCAGAGCATATTTAAAAAGAGTATTTCAGTGAATGTCAATGTGACAGGATGAGTTAAGCTTAAAACTGTTGTTTTGTGAAATGTACAGAAAAGATGTTTTAAAGTAATTAATGTGGTTGTTGATATCAGTAATTTCTGAAATGTTTAAAATGTGAAGAACTAAATAAATGTCTATTACAAAGAATACAGAATTACTTTTTGGGGAAATGCAATGGAATTGATAAAAATTGTAAAGATCCTAACAACTATGCTCACATTTTTGATGTTTAAAGTTTAATTTATCTTAGAATACATAATGTAAAAAAACATTAGTTTTTTCACTATACCCTCCACCAGATTTACTAAGATGCAGAAACTGAAAGCTTTACATTTGAAATTAAAGTCAAGTAGAAATATAAAACTTGAATTCTTAGGCACAGAAAACAGTTGTTATGTTCAGTGTCTGTCATGCTTTTGAAGTGTCCACAGCAGACTGAAGCTATGGGACAGATGCTCAAGCTTGGAATCCTTACTCTGTGAGTGTGTGCAAATGCTGCTTGGACATCCATGTCAGAGACAGAGACTGTTAAAATATTCAGCTATGGTAATAATGCATCCATATAACTATTAAATCAATTTCATCTATGTCATCTGCCCGTTAAGACACATTTATTCCTTCTTTCATTTTGCAAATGTACAGTTGTTTGTGTATTTATTTCGAAGTATTTCCATTAATTTTATCTCAAGAAAAGTGTTATTCATTTAATTTCAGAAGCTGGTGCCTGGTGGCATGTGTGCAGACCCAGTGCCATCTCAAATGCTGACATCCAAGATTTGAAGAATGACTGCTTAAAGCTGTTGCTACCCTATACAATTATAATTGTGACTATTTTAAGACAGGCTGAAATCACATTCTTAGTGTGACAGATTGGTCTAGCTGGTAAGAGCATGTTACCATGATGTCAGAGAATGTGATGCTGGTATAACAGAGAGATCATTAACCCTTCTTGGAAAATACTCTATGTGTGTGTGTGTGTGTGTGTGTGTGTGTGTGTGTGTGTGTGTGTGTGTGTGTGTGTGTCTGTGCGCGTGTGTGTGCATGTGTGTGTGTGTTTGTGTGTGAGCTTGTGTGCCTTTGTGTGTATAGTAAAATATATATATATATATATATATATATATATATATATATATATATATATATAAATACATAGAAATATAACAATTTAATACAAGTTTCAGTTATTGCTGTTGGTAATATAGCACTGGAAGGCACTGCACTGATATTAAGGTGCATATGACCTTGGGGAGACAGTAAATATAATTAAAATCTGCAGGTGGTCAACAGAACGTTTACTCTGTTTTGGCAGGTGCTGCCTATTAACTCAGGCAGCAGTGCAAATTTAATGTACGCTGCTAAGACCAAACACCCCTTGTATATTTGACTGTCAGCTAATTGTGAGACCGTGGCCCCAAGCATATAAGAATCCATTACAGTGGCTCTGGATTTATGAGCCTATTTGCACAAACAAATATTAAACAAAGATATCAAAAACATCAGCTATATATGTGAAAAATAGAAAAAACAATTATTATAAATGCATAAGCAAAATACATATTAAAGTAAATTATTATAAAAACAAAATTCAAAATAATAATAATATATATTTAAAACATTATTGCATGCATTCATATGTATGTATTAAGCTAGCTGTCCTTGTGAAACATTTTAAGCCTAGCCGATTTCCCTTAAAAGGTACAAATCACACCCTGTGTCTGGCGTCATTGATTTGAACACCTTAACCATTATGCCATACCTCAGTCCAATAGGTAAGTACTAGGCTAGCTGCCCTTGTCAGCCATTTTAAGCTTAGCCAATTTCCCTTTCAAAGGTAAAAATCAAAGTTTATAACTTTTGTCTGTATGGTAAATACATTAACCATTCCACCAACCCTAAGCGTACCCTGAAAGGAGAATATGCAGAAGTCATCATCATAAACTAAGGACATATCTACTTTTTTTTACAGACTGTGTGCAAAAAATGTCTTTACAAGCAGTTTAGCATAAAGAACTTAAATTAAAAACATGGCATTGCTGTTTTCTAACAGTAACTTCCAATTAGGGAAGCTGACAGGTTTACAAGATGCAACTTATGAATTGCAAATGCATTTTCCATGTTATAAAGTTATTAACTCAAACTGATATGCATGTATCAACCTCAGCACACAAGGATTAACTTGAGTTGATATTCTGTGTTACTCTCTGCAACCAAAATTCAAAAGGATCAAGCTAAGACTTGCAAACCAGTATCTTATTTCTTTCAAAATCTTTTGACATATAG